>NW_027104738.1:530204-533615 GCF_000696795.3 Halyomorpha halys
TATATGTATATATAGTTGACCGTAAAAATTGATATTTAAGAAGATGGTCAGGTTTGCGGTCAAAAGTGAAACAAAAATAGTTTACAACTATTTAGTTGTAAATTAATTTAATTTACAAATATTTAGTTGTAAATTATTTAATAGTTGTAAACTATTCTTATATAAAATTCTATGCTTAATTTACATGTATTTGACACTACAAAATTTAATAATAAATTTTATTCCTGGCACAGTACTTTACAATCATTTAATAATCACAACATTATTATTTAACCTAATTCAACAATCAGGTTAGATGTATTACAATTTTATTTCACACAACATTTTTGTCTATTTTGTTCTAAAAAATCATATAAAATTTAATTATAAATAATTATTCAGTTTATTTCAAAACTTCAAATTTTCTCTGTGAGATAGGCGTTACATACAAAACATTTCTAATTAATAATGAAAAACATGGTAAGAGGTGCGATCAACAGAGAACAAAAATAGTTATCATCTTCAAAAGATTGATCTGGTATATTTGGTTCCGTAGGGGTGTAACTATACAGATGTATGTAGATAGCGTTTGGTAGTATTGGAATCGAACCTTCGGGTTTGCTAAGCCTTCCTAATTATAATTACGAAACAATATCTGGTTATTTCTCAATTAATCCAATTAAAATATTACAAAAATTCTTAAATAGTTACAATAATTTGAGTAGATTTTTTTAAAATGTTTTTTGTGTCGGTTAAATTTTGAAAAATTCGAATTTCAGTCGAGGTTTGGCTGAATTTGAAGCTAGGGAACGAAATGTACAATTCGAAAAATCCAGTCTTTACTCAAAATTATCAGTAAATATCTAACCACAAGATTACTTTAAGACAGACCAGATATAGCACATCCCAAATCAATACTTCCGAAAAAAAGGTTAAATTTTATGTTAAGCTTCCAATTGTAGAAACAAACCGAAAAAAATTCGCGTCATTTCGTTTTCGTTCGTCATTTCATTTCAATCGTCATTTCAGACGATTTTTTAAATATAGTTCGATTTAACTATCTTAAAATCTCCTCAACCCTTTTTAAGGAAATATTTCAAAAGTGATATATATTCATCGCTCCTATGAGGTCGTAGTGGGACGGGTTCGGCAGGGAAGGATGGCCTTTTTTTTCAAATACACAAATTTCTTTTAGCATTTTATTATAAGATTAAATTATTTTATATATAATCATTGCAATTACTTGAGACTGGTTATTATTGTTTAAATAAAAAAAATATATCCAATTTTAGTCTTAAAATAATCTTTATTTCTTTAAAAGTCCAACGTTCCTGCCAATTCGGCCATCCTCAAGGACAATATTAATATATAAATATTACAACCATATCATTTTTTTAAAAATATTTATTTATTACTATTTACAACTGTACATTATAATACATTTAGTAAATCTGATCTAAGTTAAATTGGAGTGTTACGGGCGTGTAGAGAAACTACCCATTGGTAGCACTCTAATGACATTTTACATTAGCTGGCCATCTTCTTTTCAGGCGTCTCGGAGGATTGTCAGGAATGGAAGAGGATGCAAGATTAGAAACTAGGGGGTTTGAGTGGTTAGAGAGTTTATAATGGAATGATATCTGGTTCGGGCTAGATCGGTTACATAGGGAACATTAAGGTCTTTATGTATGATTTTACTTGTGAAAAAGTAAGGAGCATTGAGGATTTTACGAAGGATTTTGGATTGTAAGGATTGAATACGTGAGGAATCGAAGGTTTAGTGGAGCCCCAAAGCATATCAATTTAAAAAAAAGTTTTGCAGGCTATTCTCTCAGGTCAATAACATTAGTCAGAATTACCCTATTTTGTCAATTCTTTACATTAACATAAAAACTTTTAATCATATTCAATTCAAATTATTATACCTTATCACAACAATCCCTTTAACATTTATCAGATATTTAATTATGTTGCATAGTTGAAAAAAAAGTTTGCAAGTTAACAAACATATTGATGAACTTCACTACTCATCTACCTGTAGTTATACTCGTATTATTTAAAAATCGAAATAAAGTCCACAATGTTAAGTTTCAGTATTTCGTGCGTCGGCAGGGTTCCATACTGGTTAGGACTTAACTGATAGAGACTTGTTTTACTGTGGGCTTTACGGGACGAGATTTAATCGCAACGTCGGCCTGTCTCGCGCTATCTCTACCAACCTTTCTGCCAGCTATCGTGCCCCATCTGAGCTGTAAAGTCTTCTTTATGGTATCATGGAGGGGCAGGCTTCGTGGTTTGGATATTAAAAAAAAATAAAAGATTTATTCGTCCATGAGTTATTGGTTGATGGATTAAACAAGACTATTATAAACTATTAACACTAAGAATAAATAAATTAGGGATACAATATGCGTTATACTAGATCCATTTTTTCAACTATTGAATCGTTCTCGATGGATATCTATTAGCATACTAACGTATTTATGCTAAAATAATATACCTTCTTATAGATGTGTTGAAGTTTTGGTTGACAGACTTAAAATATTTGAAGATTTTTTTTTTTTATGATTACTTTATTTATTGATCAGTATTATAACAATCTGCCACAGGATACACCGATAAACCTCCCCAGCAAGTGTAGCAAATACAGTGTTGAATTATACGGTGTCGTTGAAGCTTTCAAAATAGCAAACAGAAAATATTAGAATAGAAAAGTCTTATCTAATAAATAACATACTTGAAGAACCTCATATTTCATCAAATAACAAATTTAAGGTACAATGGGTTTCAGGTCATGTGGGTTTGTACGGCAGCGAGCTGACAAGATAGCATATCTATGTTCAGGAAGAGTGGAAAATGCGAAACTGCCCTTACAGGAAATTTATAGATGGATGAAAAAAGACTTCATTAGCGAATGGCAGGATACATATGCCTGGGAGTCAAGTCCGAAAGGTAACGATCATTTCACTATCCAACCTAACTTCTCTCCACGCCTATGGTTCTGTAAGACTTGTGTTAAGCTAAACAGAAAAGATATAGTCTTACTTACAAGATTAAGAATTAACCATGGTCGTACAAATTCCATCGAGGACCCATATTATAATTGTAGTAGATATGACAAATACAGGATTAAATATCCCCTCATCCAAAACAACAGCGTTTTCCTCCGAGGGCTGGCAGATCTACATAGGGCTACTATTCAGGCGTTGTGCAAATGTATGGCTGAATCCAAAGTAGATTTTTAAAATTAAATAAATAAATAATAACAATATACATCCTCATCTCCATTCTATTATAATATAACAACAGGGGTAGTGTAGGACTCCAACGGCGGAGTCTTTGGTCGACTGAGAAAAGAAAAAAAATCTGCCATAAACTTGGGCAATGAGTAGCAGTGCTAATTGAACACATTCATACGAAAAATAAAAAAGA
>NW_027104738.1:533691-536772 GCF_000696795.3 Halyomorpha halys
ACATAAATAAATAAGATTTCTAAATGTATATAAACAGAAAAATAAACAAATAATTTTTGAAACATTTAGGAAAAAAAAAAATCCATAAATTTTCTGATATGGCACGATGGGTTCTTCGTACTGGCAAGAGTTACTATTTTTATTTTCTTGGTAAAATTCTAGAAACAGAGAGACCTATCTCAGGGAGTAATTGAAGTTACATACTTTATATTGGTCTAAAAAAAAAAAAATCAACCAAAAAAACCGAATTAATAAAAAAATAATCAATATCATTTATTCCAGATGCATACTTTTTGAGGTGTTTAGAAAAGAAAATCCAGAAATTGGCCAATATTTCATGTTTTATATTTATGGTATTGGCAAGAATAAGAATATTTTAAAATTTAGTTTTCTATAGGAATAAAAAAACATTAAATTGAAGCGTTTCCTCTTAACTCTTCAGTTATAGACAATCGGTGTTGTTTTTTTTTGTTATTGTACAAATGTGTATTTAGCGGACTTATTTTATTTTTCAAAAAAGGTTAGATAAGCTTTCTATAAACATATTTATATTATAAAATATATTTCTGCAAGTTTTGGGTTTATATCGTACAATTTTGCATATATGGAGTTTTTACAGCAAGAAATGCCCGATCTACAATTAAGATTAATGACTTTGTTTATAGAATTCTCAAATTATCCAAAACGAAAATATAAGTTATAATAAAAATTATAATTCTACTTTTAGATAATAAAAGTTTTGTAAATAATTAAGTGATAACATATTCCTTAAGATCTGTTGAAGCAATATTCCTTTCTGCGAAACGAACAACTCACCACATGTCATTCGAATGTCAAGTACAAGTTTGAAAACTTTGCCAAAAGTTAGTATATAATATGAATTCGGAATAGCTTTAGGTATTAAATTACCTGAAGATTGGTTCGGGGAAGTTTTACATAAGTTGCCAACTTCATCACTACGCGCCAGATTATCGTTTTCCTTTCGTGACAACTTCAATCTTAAAACACTGTCAGATTCGATTTATATGACTTAAGTTTGACATGTATTCAATGTAAATTACAATACCATTTAATAAAACGAAGTTCAGTAAATGAACTAAAGACAATTTTATAAATTTACAAATGATTTAATAATAAGATTTTTTTTTTAGTTTTTTGGCGACTAAACATTATTGTTGGAGAAATAATAAAGATATTTGTTAAAGTATAAAATGACATGTAATTCAACATACATTGAAGAGTAATACATCATGTTTACAAAACAAAATTGTGGAATGAAAATAATTGAAATAAATCATTAAGTTATATTTCATTCTTGGGAATATGAGCTGAATCATGGATACTACATTAAAGTTTACTTCTTGTTGAAATATTTCCTAAAACTGATATTGATAAATATTTTTATAGAAAGAGGGTGGCAGCGTCAAAAAATGTTTTACTGGAATCTAAAACAACACGGACTAACCTTATAATGGAACAGGACATGCTAGAGGTAAATTTTATTATTTTAATGCAGATATTTCCCTAACTATATGAATTATATGATATGCTAATGAAAAATGGCAAAAACAAAAATCCAAATTTTCTTTAATGCTTTATTTTTTTAGAAATAAATAAAAAAGAAAGACTGGAGAGATTATAGATAGTGTTTAAATAGAATGCCAGTAAAATACATACGTGCATTTGATGGTGGTTTCTAAATATTTCTAAGGTCTGGTGAAACTCATCTACTACAAAATCATGCAGTGTAGGTTTTTCTGTAGGTGAATAAACTACATTGTAGATACTGAATAAGGTTCATTACTTTCTTAAATATATCCAAAAACCTATAATGAATTTTTTTTTATTAGTGGAGGGAGGAAACGTCACAAAACTTTCCCCTGGATTCTAAGGTACATCTCTACCAGAAATCGGGAATAACTTGGAGTAACCCTATAATGATACAAATTATGAAAGAAGCATATTTTTTTTTAATGTAGAGATTTTTTCAAAAAATTATGTTTAATAGTAGAAGATATTTTTGATATGAAAATATTTTTTTTATTTCAAAAACTCATAAAAATAAATGAATTTGATAGGCCGAGGTTTTCATTTTAAAGAAAGTATGACAAAATATATGAGAAAAATATATAAACATTGTAGAGCTTATAAAAGCAAATATATGAAATATTACGCACTTAATAGTGTTTCGAAAAGGTTTTGTGCACCTAAGCTGTTCCATCAAATTGCCTTAAAGGGTTTAAAATTTAAATATGAACTAAGTTGGCGTTAAAAAAAAAAATCCATTTAGAGTTCTTAAGTTTTTTATTTTTACCCCCAACTTTTTTTTCATTTTTTTAAAGCAATAATTAAACTACTTTCCAAACAAGAACGAGGAGAAAATACGACCTTACGGAGGGAGTTCTTTATTTACATACTTATTTTTGAGTAGACACATTTGCTTTGCTTTAATAATGGCATTATAAAAAAAAATTGATTTTATTTTAAATTGGACGTATCCTAAAGATAATACCGGAGGATGGGCTTATTTATGAGATATGCGAGACCTTTGGAGAGAGAGAGTTCACCGTGAGAGACCTCTGGTTTGGATCTCGCGGAACAATATTGAATGGAACGAAGAGCTTCTTGGAAGACCTAGTTGTTAGCATTAGGGACATAGTGATTTTGGTGGAAAATATTATTTTGGACTCCATCATACTTCACCTTTTTTTTGTTATTTTTTTTTTTAACATGGAATGGTCTTTCAAGACACGCGAATATTATTACTTTTTCCATCTCGCTTTCTCTCTTCTTCTCATCATTTGTGGGTGCCTTAGCTTCCTCTCTTCCGACCACGCAGTACCCTTCCGTTTTTCTTTATTAGCCGCAAGAACATTTATTTCATTCAATTTTTGTCCGTACTGTTCTCTATCTAGGCAGTCCTTGTCTGTTATTTTCAATTTCTTTGAAATGGAAACTGAAATAAGAATCAGAAATCTGAGATTCTACGGACACATGATGAGAATGGACCAAACCAGACTAAACAAGAAACTCTTTGACAGAATCAGTGAATACATCACCTTTATGTATTCATTTATATAT
>NW_027104738.1:536822-539021 GCF_000696795.3 Halyomorpha halys
ATGTATGTATTAGTTCTTTTTAAATTTATTTATTTTTTTTTGTAAACTGTTCTACTGATTGTTTTGTTTCTATCTATTGATGATTATTGTAAATTTGCTCAATTTATCGAAAGGTTGTAGCGGATCACTGGAGAGGGGAGGTATGAAGGTGTGAAAGAATAATGATTTGGATGTAATTGTTAAATTGTTATTTGGCCCTGAGCGAACAGGAGTAAAACTAATATTTGTAAATAGGAAGGAAATAGAAAAAAAAATGTATTTAAGTGTATTTTGTATTGATAATAATTGTTGGAAAAACTAAAAATGTTAATGTATTGTTAGTGTATATATGTCCAGTTATGGATTGATGGGTACGCTGTGTGTTATAGCATCCCAATGTATTTTGGTAGCATTTCTCTCAGATCATTCCACAGATTGCCAAAAAGCTAATAAGGCTGTCACAAAGCAATCTCAGCAAACAGTTTAAAAAAAATTGTTGACATATGTGCCATGATAAAAGCAAAGAAGCGAAATGATCAAATTTATACAAAATTCGAATCTAATGATACTTTCAATTGAAGATGTAAAATCAAAATACAATTACTGTGAGCACAAAAATGTTTCTGCAGAGTTAAGAAAGATAAAGCGCAAACGATTATTAAGAAAACCAACAAATCGAGCAAGAAATGACTTGGAAGAGAGGAGACAAGGCTACAGGAAATGAGACGGAACAAAAGCAGAACCGACTTGGCAGAGACTCGCGTGACTTAACTGAGGCGAGAAGGAAGAGGGAAGGTGGTTATTGGAGAAATTAAGCGGGGGAGGGTTGGGGGGGGGGCGTCATGCATATGTAATGTAATATACATTATAATTCCATCTTCTCACATATACTTAATTTCAGTTCTCAGTTATTGCTTTCTAACTATACCATTCCACTATGTCTACAAACGTTAACGGTGTATACCCATGTACTGGCTCATACGTTATGTTCTTTTGTTACGGGTCAAAATCACGACTCTTACAATACAAGAGCCCGGTAGAAAGAAAAAAGTAAATTATTAAACCTCAATTTTTGTTTACTTTAATGAAAAATACGTATAATTACATGTCAAAATTGATGAGTCTCCCAAGTATAGTTAGGGGAACAAATTTAAATTTTTTTTTATAATAATAACAACAATTATACAATAAGTCTACATATTCCTTATTAAAACATATAATTAATAAATGCTATAGCAAATTTATTAGTAGAGAAATATATTTCCTCTCATTGTTTGAGTTTTATAGGTTTATTTTAACTGTACTGAGTGAGGTGATATAATATAAATACAACAGCCTGCAAATTTCTATAAATGGATGCGAGGCTGTGATAATAAATTAAGGTGTGCAAATTATTATTAATATATAAAAGTAGTCGACCGTATAATTTGAAATTAAAGAGAACATGGTCAGAGTTGCGGTTAAAAGTCACTTAAGCAATTTGAACATCCTTGATAAAGCTGTACAAAGTGGGACAAAACATAGGAAAATAAATAGTTGTTTTGGTGATTTAGTGAACTAGTTTTGTTTCTGTTTTAACTGCGACCCTGACCACTACATAATTTATAATTAATAATGTTTTGATATTGTTGATAAAGAGTTATAATTAAAGATGTTATTTTATTAAATTGTCCTTGATGATGGCTGGATCGACCGAAACGTCACAAAACCAAAAAAGCCATCTATGTTATAATAAAGAAGGTTTAGACTATTTTGTTTATTACCATTTTATTACCATTAATAAAACTACCAGTTTCGAAAGAAATGTAAAAATATACATAAAATAAATGTTAATGTTAGCATTCCATTAACAATCTGGTTGGAATACATATTAATTTATTTATTATGACCTAAATCATCACTAACAATAAAAGTTATAAGAAATGAATATCTCTTTTATAGACATAACTTCAAAGATTTTTTTTTTCAGATCCTTAATTTGTCTTTTCAGTTAGAACGCCTATCCACAAGTAAGTATACGCACACCGCATTGTAGGAGAGACAATCGTGAACTATTATGTTACATAAACATACCATCGCACTAAGTTAATTTAGGTTTTACTTATTTGTTTGCTAAGTAATTTAATTTTTCGAAGGAACTAATATATGATGTTATTTGATTTTTTTTCTTATGGGCTTGTTAGCTCCCTTCATACTTCAAACCTTTTTTTAAAAATAATT
>NW_027104738.1:539371-547711 GCF_000696795.3 Halyomorpha halys
ATATATTAATAATAAATTCTTACTTGGGATATTTCGGACCGTCCATCCATTTTCGGATATTTTCTCTAAAAATAGTTACGAAATGTTGTTGATTATCAATTAATAGTTCTCATGTATATAATGTATTGCAAACCGTATGATGACAAATATACGAAACATTGCTCGAGTACAATATTTTCCCTTACTATGCATTCCATATATAGTTAAGTGAAGATAAAATCCGTAAATATTACGGTAGAATACATATGAATTTATTTTCTGAGGTTCCTAAGCAGACTTCATTTTGGATTATATACTGTTTTATATATGGATGATATACTCACAATTTGTTATTAATTATTAAAATATAGCAGTGATAAGACTTTTGCTTTGTGACCTAAGTAAATTCTTGAAAACCCAAAACCTGTACTTCGCCCGCTATACACCAAGTGCTTAAAAGCTAAGTGTTATAAGTTCAGGTAAAGAGCTACATCACGCTTTAAGGAGAATGATTGCGGTTTCCTCTAGTTCTAGAGAAGGCGATGGTTCCTCAGGGCACAGTGAATATAAAGAGCCTCTCTACCGAGGAAATGGGTCTCGGGTACTTCATAAGCTGTAACTACGTCATCAATCCGGGGCGATCTGATATTCAGAACAATCAGAATTTCAGCTTTAGGGAAGAGATGTTGGCAATGAATCTCGTAGGGAAATTCGAACGCACACTCAATTATATTAAATGTTATTTATCCGTAAGAAATCAAGATTGTTTACCACGCAAATATAACAAGAAAAAATTTAGAATGGGGCATGAATCATAAAACGTTTATATACCAATCTCAAGGAAGATAGTCCGACTGGCGGTCACTAAAGGAACAAAACAGTAAAAAAAAACTATTTAATCATAACCAACGTTTTGTCGCATTTTCCAGATTTTCGCTTTAAATATCTTCAGGACCGGGATTTCTTAGAACACCAGCCTATTTAGTTGGGCCAAATATACTTCATCGCTTGAAAAGGGGATGGGATCGTCTACTAATCTATCCATGGTATTTACTACTCGATAATTAATATAAAGCATTCTTACATTTTTTAATGAATCATGTTATAAGCTCAATTAAATTGAAAATAGTCTTTTCCATGAGCAACACTTAACATTCTGATTTAGATTTGAGTTACATTATTTAATTTTAAGTTGAAAATCGTTTTAAGTTTATTTTTCTTTTATAATTAAACAAAATTTTGTCTTATGATACTTTATGTACATACATATTTTCCTGTGATTTATACAGTTTTATTTTATTTTGGAATTTATAGATGAGTTTATATAAAAAAAAAAAAAAAAAAAAAAAAAAAAAAAAAAAAAAAATATCGGCATACTAATTTATTCGGAAAAAATCTCTTCTTGTAAACTAATCATAATTTTAATCACTTTTTTCAACTTGCCAAAATATTTCTTCTTTTCAAAAAAATATTTACTTAATTTATAATCTAAAAACTCTTTAATTAATATTTTTAAATAAATAAAATTTTATCCATTTTAGTCTCAAAACATTTTTATTCCTTTATAAAAATTCCGACGTTTCGGGCAATTTGACCATCGTCAAGGACAATGTTATACAATTTTAAAACCAAATAATTTAATTAAAAAACTACTTCATGCAGGCTATTCTGCCCAGGTCATTTATATCAGTTCAAAAAATTACCCTGATTAATTATTTTGTATTATTTATCACAGTCAACAGTAACTTTTTTTTTTTTTAAATTTACATTACAGCGACATTTTACAGTGCTTCTCCGTCTTTACGGTACTTCTAGAAATTTGAAAAGCAATGCAACAATAATATAATAAAAAAATAAATAAAACCTATTTTACTATTATTATTTAAAACTTAGTTAAAAATTTATATGAATTACCCTATTAAAACAATGATAATCTGTAATTTGCTGGCTTCCTGTGTCTATAATTTATAATTTTACTACGTCAATTTTTGTTCTTTAAAATTAATAAAATATATTGGGTAACCGCTAACTATCTCTTCGGTATCTTTATCACACAGAAAAAGAAATTGTTTTTATTTTACTACCTTACTAAGCTTTCTTAATTTTAATTTATTTATCATTAATTTAAATCAATAGAGTAATTTTACTGCCAGAATAGAAATTGGTTTGCGGCTTTAGCGCACTTGCTCAGCCTCCACTGGCTCACCAGTGATGCGGCGAGAGGGATGCGCTGGGATCTGTTGAGCTCTGCTCTACCCCTCACACGTGGGGGATAGAGTGGGCTCACGGATCCTCAGGTCGATTGTGTAAATATTGTACATAAAAGTGTAAATGTAACAATAGATTATATTAATTTATTTATTTATTTATTTTTTCATACACATAGGTTTGATTATGTTCATTTTGTTTATCCTTCTGTTTGTATAAATTTTTAATAGTGATTTTTTTTTCATTTTATTTATTTATTTTTATTCTTATTTTAATATCAATGTGATTATTCATCACTATTACATATTGCCCACAACTGTGTGGTAGATTGTAATATCTATCAATAAATTAAAGTATATTAATTAAAAAAAAAAAAAAAAAAAGCATAGCACTTGAAATAGGAAAGGTTCTACTACGGTGCAGTTTGTTTCCTAAGAACCACGCAACAGCAACAAACCGTTAAATTGTTTAATATTTATTTAACATATTAGCCTAATTTTAGATTCAAAATTTTACAATTTAGTGAAAACAACTAACTCCTGAAACCAAAAACAGATCCTGACAAGAAACAATACAAGAGGAAGAGGAATAGAGTGATAAGCCAATACAACTGCTGAACGAAGAGAGACAAGGACCAATTAACCGGATGCGGCAGAGGACGCCACCATCCATCAAGGAGTGGTACACGGCCATCCCCATCAGCCACCAACTGATAAATTACTACTGTTCCTCTTGTCTACTTTTGCTTAAACCAACAGTGGTAGTCAGCAGGTAGCAAAATATCTAGCTGTTCTCAGCAAATAGAGTTATATCGAGCTGAGAACCCTGCTATGTCCAAGATTAGAGTGAGAAGAGAACAAAACCCAGACCACTAAATAGATACTATTGAATTTGGAAAATTTCTTCAGCGAAATCATAAAATTAAAAAAAATTTAAATTTTATTTTACTTCAATATGAAACCTTTCTAACCATAAAATGTTCCCCCACTCCTGTGTCTATCTTATATCTGCCTTCACTATTCTGGTGCTTTCTTTCAATACGAAAGGCAGTTCCAGGTTGGTAGGTTGTTTCTAATTAAAGAATTTTTCACGAAGACTGAAAACAAAGATGTCTAAGTCTGATAATCATAATAATAAAAATAAACTTATATTGTATTGGGAGCATTATTATTAATTTATATTAAGCTTAATTTTTTTAAATTATTTTTTTTAAACTTAAACCAATTATCCCAAGCACCTACTATTTAATTTTACAATAATATATTCATGGCCATTTCATTCTGTCCAACAAAGCTCAGAGATCTCATCAATGAAACCAATATTTGCAGGTGTCCCTCAAGGTTCTATCTTGGCCCCACTTCTGTACCACATATTCACAAACGACTTACCGACAAACGACAATATACTAACTGCGACGTATGTAGACGACACTGCTATCATTTCGAGAAACACAGAACCATTACAGGCCACACTAACACTACAACATAGTCTTAACAATATACAGACATGGTGCACACGATGGAAAACTAAGATTAATAACATGCACTATATCACAAACACAGAAACTTATTTAGGACTTACCTATGACAGAAGGTTGACATGGGGCCCACACGTCAAGACAAAACGTAATACGCTAAATTTCCGAATGAGACAATTATATTCTATACTACACAGACGTTCAAAATTATCGCTGACAGAAACTCAACATATACAATTACTTACTAAAACCCATATGGACTTAGGCCTGCCAAATTGATGGACCTGCTAAAAAGACACAGATTAAGAAATTCCAAACTATTCAATCAAAATTTTTAAGACTGTTAACGAACTCATCACTCTACGTTTCAAACGAGACCATTCACACCGACCTACGCATTCCAACTGTAACGGACCACATTCATAAGACTTACAAACGGTTTCAAAATAGGCTATATGGACATTTCAATAAATTTATACGGCTGAAGAGGAGTTGGATGCGGGACCTTCTAATGTAATAAAATTATTTACTTACGTCAGGAGGATGCACGACTGGGTGCTATCTCCCTCATGCCAGCTCATGCCTGGATAGAACACCTCATTTGCTGGTTATAAATGTACATTTACAGGTGCAAATAAAACAAAAATAAAAATAAAGTCCCTAATCCCTGCATGATAATGTATTTCTGGTCTGGTGCACGTATCACAGAATTTTCACTTACTACCCTCCTTTGAGTTAAGACCTCAATTAATCCTCGTTTCAGAAAAGATGTTTTTTATATTATCCACAGTCACCATATATTCCAGCACTAATTTTCCAAATGAGATTTACGTTCAAAGTTTAACAAAAAAAATAGTATTTCTTGTTCCAAAATTTAAACTTTTTTTTAAACAAAAGTAAGACAGATATTCACAAATTTTACAGTTTTTGAAGCATAATTAACATTATGCTCTTATCCATTTATTCAATGCTAAATTGTTATTGAATATTCTTTTATGGAGTTATTTTGACAACTAGAAGGCTCAAAGGTTAAGTGAAATTAAAAGTAATTATTTCACTTATCTCCCCCACAATTATGTTCCCAAGTTTTGAGTAGATAGAGAGACTCGTGTTCACGTTTTTACTAATTTTTGACTTCTAAAAAAATATATCTAAAACCAGATTAGGAGAACATTTCGAAGAAAACATTTTTATTTTTATTCTGCTATAAATTTTTTCCTGTCAGGAATACAAAATTTAAAGTGTATTGGATTTTTCCTGATTTAGATCTATTTTCCTGTAGTTATTTATCAGTTTTTTTAAAAATATTTTGCATTCATTGATTATTCAGTAATAACAACAAAAAGAACTGATTATTTATTTCAATAAAAAAATGGAAGGTATCTTTTCAATTCAAAAATACAATTTATAACAGCCGATGATTTATTAATAAAAGAAAACAAATGTTGAATTTTTCAGGACGACTGCCAATAAGAAAAAAGAAATTTAAGAAGGATTTCACTCTTACAAAATAGTTTAATTTAAAAAAAGAAAAAAAAATGGCGGAAAGCTCTAAATTAATGTGCCAAGAGCTGTCCAATCTATCCATCAACCTGGAGCCAGGTGGTCAGGCCCCGACCTCTGTGAGTGTCTCCTCCAAATTGATTTGGAAATTAAATCTTTCTAACAAATTTACATTGAAATTGGGAAAGAAAAAATTACAATCGCTAAATATGGTTTAGTAAAGAAAGAAAAAAATTATGAGGGGAAAAAATTAAGTTGTGGGACTTATATTCGAATGATTTATGACGACCATATAATCCGCTGTTTCATATTTTAAACTTTTCCCCTCAACCTAAACCCTACATTTTTTAAAAGTAACATATTCTTTTATAATACTGTAATATTTATTCCGAACACGCTTATAATAATCCAGTAAATCTCTAGAGAAGGAATATATAAAACATATTTGATTTAAGCTTGATTTAAAATATCCTGCTAAGTACGTAATAAGACTAATGTATGTTAAGCTGTTTTGGTGATGAATTGTTTTTTATACTCTCATGTGCTATCTCTAGTAGCTCACTTAATCCATTACTCATATCCAGGCTCGATATTAAGAAATAAAACAAAATCTGTACTGCGACAATCGATAAGGCTACTGGAAGCGACATCGGACCATATTAGGAGACCATGCATTAAGCGACTTTTCCACATGAAGTGACAACGAGCGATAAGATGTAGTACAACAAGTTAAAGATTGATTGTTACTTCAGGACCTCCAACCAACGATTTTAGATGACAGCTAAATGCAGGATCCCGGAATATTCTATATACAAAAATACATAAATTATCAGACATACATATTTATAAAATCCCACAATTTTTTAGCTCTGCGCTGCAATGGTTGATGACTTAATAATCATTTTAACACTCAATTCACTAATCATTAGACAGATCCCAATGGAGGAACATGCGGCCGTAATGTGACACTACAATCTTTAAGGCCACAACAGGCGACATATTGCGACATTGGGCTGAGAAGCTTTAACAAGTGATTGATCAAAATCCCCAAAAATAGAATTTATTTTAAATATTTGGTGTATTCCAGCGAGAAATAAGTAAAATTTAATACGATTTGTTCGTCATTAAGTGCAATTGTATAAACATATTTTGGTAAGGAGAGCATATAAGTGAGCTAGTATTTCTAAATAGAAAATATCACAAGTTACTTGGACTTGGATTTATTATCTTTTGCATATAAAAAAAGTTAAGGTTTAATTTATTTATTTTGTATGTTTCTCTAATATTATACTTTATGAACTTATGAATTTAAGTTTCTTTTAATAAACTATTCTATTTTTGTTTAATTTTATTCAAAATGCATAAAACTTTCTAAATAAATTAAGGCAGTCCTCAACTTCTGACCGGCAGTGTATTTTTAGATTTAAAAAATAAAAACGGGTATGAATAAATTATGTTTATTTTTTTAATAGTTTTATAGAAAGAAATTCTTTACTATGCTGCCCAAATACACTTTAGTTGCTATAATACACAGCATACTAATCAATCCATGATCGGACATATATAAGCTACATATATGTACATGATGCGAACCCATTTTTTTCATGCCTTTTCAATTAATAATCCAATAAACACTAAATACAATATATTTTGACTTTTTTTTTCTATTTGATAATTTTATTTTATTTAAAATTTTTTTCTCCCAATTTCATCTCCTCATACCTCCCCTTTCCATTTATCCACACACGTTTTATCAGCTATGAAAATTAAAAGAATTTATTATTAGATAGCACAATAAAAATAAATAAAATACACAATGGTCACAGAAGTAGATCAGTTTAAAAAAACAAATAAATAAGTTAAGAAAAACTAAAATGGAGATTTAAAAAAAAAAAGTAAGTTAAAAGAAATGAATAAATAAATAATTTAAAGCACAAACAAAAAAATAAATAAGGGTGACCAATCGACAACGTTGTAGGGTAATACCAGTTCGTATTCATAACAGATATTCATGATCTTTAATTTAAAATGTTAAATTTTGTTGAATGGAAAAATTCATATTAAATGGAGAAATATTTCCTTCGTTTACCATGCTAAAACGAAATAGCATGTAACATGGACGAGACTGTTACTAGGTCTGTTAAATGGAGAATGAAGTAACGCGACAGGCCAGCTGAAGTCGTCATTATTTTGTTTGTTATGTTAGGTTACTTGCTCGTAGTTTGTGATTTAATTATGAATTAATACTGTTTAGGAAGTTTGTAAATCTAATAAAGCAATGGATGGCAATAACAATAATGTAATAAAAGTTGTCAATTAGCACATCTTGATTTTCTTCTACACAAGTTAAAAGATCAACAAGACACTCAGTGGCCAAACTTTCAATTTTCACGCCCTTTAAGCATGTTGTAATAAATTACTTAATCAAAACTTAGAAGTAAACAATAACATGAAGTTTTGAAATGAAAGTTATGAAACTAGTTGCTCAGAAATTCATACATTATCAGCTCTTATACATTCAACATTTAACAAGACTTTGAATAGGACTACTCACAATCATATTCTTATTACATTTAAAAAGGTAAAACATTTTACATTTAACACAACATTATGAATACTCCTATAATATAATGCATATTTCATTCTGATGGCTAAGCGAGTACTCAGAAATAATTATGTTCCTGAATTCAAAAGCTTTATGCAGTTATATGAAATTATATTGAGAGCGAGTAAATACCATGTTAGGCGGATGGGTAAATAACTGTGGTTTATTGAAGGGAATTGTATGAAAATGTTTAAATGATCTGAAACGGGAAAACTGGTCGAGGGGGTTTTGGTAGGTATATATAGCAGATTTCCTTATGGTCAATTACACATATCTAAGCCAATAAATTTTTTAGAGGATTTATCGGGATTTGAAAAAAAAAATATTAGTATTACTATTGTATTTATATTTGCAGACGAGTAATGATTGTAAAGGAAAAATTATTGTTATGTCATATGATATATGTAATGTATATATGTCCGATCATGGATTGATTGGTATGCTGCGTACTATAGCAACCTAATGTAATTGAGCAGAATGGCTGAGTAAAGCATTCCTCTCTAGTTAGTTGTTTCATACATAGGCTCTCTCTCTCTCTCTCTCTCTCTCTCTCTCTCTCTCTCTCTCT
>NW_027104738.1:547861-578675 GCF_000696795.3 Halyomorpha halys
CACACTCACATTTTCTCCTCATACCATATCATTATATTGAATGTCATCATCAAATTAAAATTTAGCATTTGGATTTCGCAAGTATGATAACTTGTACTACCGTTAAAAAACAAGATTCGAAAGTTCTCCTCATCCCTCTACTTATCCTTATTATATATTTCATTTATATGTAAGTAAAAATAGGAACAATAATAAAAATCTTTTTTACATACCTTGAGCTCTTGACCAGGCAACTAGATCTGCTCTTCTTGTATAAGTGGCGTCGCTGGCTTCCGCGCAGAGGCCACCAATGTGTCGAGAGATCTGGGAAGACCGACCTGTCTCCACCCACATGTCCATGTCGAACCTTTCCTTCTTCTTTTCCGTTTCTGGGACCCTCAAAGTTCCCGGGTTTTTCTACAAACCATAAAAAAATATAATCATAAAACATTCCGATATTTAATTAAAGCAATACAAGTAGAAAATGTTATATCTCCGAAAAAAGAAAGAGAACTCGTTGAGTTCAATCAACAGCGGAATCCGTTTAATTTAATCATTCTGTAAAATTGAATTCTGACGAACTGTTAATATTGGGATAGCGTTGGGGAAACAGAAATATTTGTAATTAATAAACGGAGTCAATAAAAAAGAATCGAGTACCAATCACCGATAGAATATATCATATGATTTCCTGTGCCTCTCCGTAACTTATTAATAATTTAAATTCAGTTTTTTTTATATAGAACCAACGTTACATAGAAATACCAATTGCAGAAAAGGTCAAATAAATTAATAATTGTAAAATACATTGCTCTGCAGCAGGAAACATGTGTTGGTTTTTTTAAATTAACAATTATTTTTTCACTGTAAAAAATAGATTTACGGGGGAAAAAATTATTAAACGGATTCCCAGAATGACGAAATTTAATATTTTTAATTTGCAGTTGATGTATTTTTGTTATGCTAATACTATAGAAAAAAGTGCATTTTTTTAAAATAAATCTAATGCGGCTTAAATTTTCAGATAATTTCAATGTTGGAAAAAATGATGATATTGGTTTTATAAAATATGAATAAGTAATAAAATGGTTGCTGAAAATTCTAAAATACTAACTCAAAAAAGTCAGATTCAAACCTATCGTCTGTAGGAACTCTTAAATCAAAAATTATAAATTTTTGGATTTGAACAATGAAGGATATTGCTTTTCTGCCGATGTCTCTGGTTCACGAAATAAATTTACAACTCCTCACAATATTATTAAAATCCAACTTAACTACAGCCGATGGATTACTGAAGTTACGCTTAGATTTAATTTATTTATACAGGAGAAAAAACAATTTCCAATAAAAAAAAATCCTAGAACGTTTTATTTTCAGTTCTTATTTCTTTACGAAGGTACAGTTTGTACCATTATGTGCAATTTGGACGGTCCTAAGTCATTCCTAAGTTTCAAGTAAATTAGTTGCATCATATTATAGATATTAATTTTTTTTTATTTCAAAAACTAAATCGGAGATCTCCACATCGATTTCCCGACAGATTAAAATAAACAGTTAGCTAAGACTGAAGCGTGGATTGACATTGATCAAGAATTCAAAATAGCAAGTATGTATTACAATAATATATTTATTATATAAATTAAAAACTTTAAATAAAATTGCTTTTCAATACAGACTGTCAAGTGTTAACGCCAAGTTTAACAATTAATTTGTAAATAATATTTAACTTAATTACATATATTTTTATATTGATCGTATAATTTCAAATTATGAACGGTTTGATTACCATTAAGATGGTAAGGGTTACGGTCAAAAATGAATAAAAATAGTTAAAAATTATTTATTATCTGACGTTTCACTGTACATTGTGGAGCTTCCATCAGGGCTAAAAACATATACAAGCAATTAAAAACAGTTTGATATAGTAAGCTAATAAGATGCAAAAAGGTAAAAATTAGGGTAGGGATAAAATCTTATTATATTAATTATACTAAGATGTTTTTGTATCTTTTTAGCCCTGAAGAAGCTTTACAAACAGGGGCGAAACGTCGGAAAATAAATAGTTCCTTACAATTTTTGTTCTATTTGACCGCAACCCTGACCATATTCTTCGTAATTTTAAATATACTTTTATTTATATTCTAAATAAATTTGCATTTTTATATTTAAGCTAATAATAACAGGAAAGATTCTTTGTCAGCACAAAATTAATTTCACCCAAAAACTTACACATACTGTACCACTATACTTCATAAGTTGTTATTTTTAAGGCACTAAAACTCACTTATGTGTTTCATGGTCTACAACATAAAACGTCGCAATTCCACTCTCTAGTGTCCCTACCTTCTTATTTTGCATTTGTAACTTTATAAAAATATTTGTATAATAATAAGGATGATAAAATAAACAGTTTAAATATTGAACTCATAGACGAACAGCAATAAAAATGCAACATCGACTATACAATACCCTCTGGTAGAGGGCTGGACTAAGTTTTCATGATCTATCTTTTTCACAACAACGTTTGTTTGTTTGTTTGGTTGTTTAGTGGCGCCAAACTTCATTGGTCATCAACGCCATTTATATTTTATTTAATTTTGCTAATATTCGTTAAATTATATTTATTTTTAATTTTTTAATTTTTATTATTATTTTTTTTTTTTTCTTCCGATCAAGTTATATTTTTGTCAGTAAATTTTGTGATTTTAAAAACTGGAACACCAATTCTATTGCCTTATCATCGTCTCCAATGGTTTTTGAGATATCTTTGCTTAGTCCCAAGCTATTGAGGTGTGGTGTAAAATATGGGCATCGTTGTAAAACATGCCTTATTGTTAAATTGTTATTGCAATACTGGCAGTTCGGAGGTGTTTCTTTTGATATAAGATAGGAGTGGGTGAGCCTCGTATGACCTATTCTCAGCCTAGTCAGTACAACAACGTTTTTTATGGCAGCACTACTAATTGAGTATCTTTTATGGTACTTGAACCAAGATGCACTCTAGGAGACAAGTTGACATAGTAGTCTGTAGATAGAAGTTGTACACAGAGTCATAGAGTTTATATCTCCCCTCATATAAATAAGGAAGATTTTACTTAAATAATACTTTTTTAGGTATTGCATGAATCACTGCCTTGAGAATATTTTAAGAGGGTCATGATTTTGATCCATCCAAGCAATATGCACAGCCCAATGCATGCTCCGTAAATTTATGTTACTCACTGTAGCTTTTTAAAAGCCTTAAATTCTCGGTTCTAGGTCCTTAGATTTTCTTTCAAAACATTAAGGTGTAAGTTAATAATTGTTTTCGTTAGATACAAAAACTCGAGGCTTACAAGTGTTTTGTATAATAAAATAATATGTTATGAATAAATACGATTTTATAAGAATAAATTAGTTAAAACTAGTTCAACAACAGCCTCTCGTACAAAGATTGTACGTGCAAGCAACCAACTTTTTTTTAACAACTAGTGTTTAAAAAAAAAAAAAGAAAAGAAAAAGTAAATGAAAAATCTAGAACCCTTTTAACTTTCCCTACAACTGTATTCATTATTCCGTGACATGCCAGTTTCGAGGGAACTCCATGAATGTCCGAACCACACCAGGCCACAAACTTTCCGAGTTAATTTAACTTTTTAAAAAAAAAATAATATAAAAATCCGAAAAGTAGGAGTAGAGTCAAGATATAATTACACGTTGAAAGTTCTTCTTTTGACAAGAATTAGTTTTTTTTATACAATATAAAAATATAAAATAATTTACTTTTTTATTTCTCACAATAAAAATATACAGAATCTTCGTATTCCTCCAAAAATTAAACAAAATTTTTATTATTAGAATCGAAAATTGTAACTGGTGATTTACGTTTTATATATTAAGAAACTATTTATTTTGTGTCTGTCTTTATGCAGTAAAATGCATTTTTGGGCATAACATAACTTTTATCCGATTGATATGAAATTTTCAGACATTTCACATTTTTTGCAGATGGGTTATAGTACAAAAGCCGGTAAGAAAAAAAAAACAGTTATTTCACCCCAATTTGTTATTACTTTAATGAAAACAATAATTATTAGTGAAAACTGATAAGTCTGCGAAGTATAGGTAGAGGGAATAAAAAAAAATGGCGGCTGTTTCAAAAACTTAGAAACACATTAATGTTTCATTCGGAGCTGTATATTATAAAAACTACCAACAACAAATCTAAAAGAACATTATTTAAAGAAGAGTAAATTTTTTGGAATATTAACCCTAATAAAGGTATTTACGTCCAATAGTTCTCGAGATATAGCCTTTTAAAAAGCAACATTTCATAAAAATGCACTAAAATATCAATAGTTAGTTAATTTATTTTGAGAAATCTATATCTCAAGAACAATGTGACGTTACTATCTACAAAGATAAACATTCTTAACTATTTAATAGTAAATTTAACTAGCTTTAATTTGAGCGCTGGCAGACATCTGTACGTCCATATGTTTTCTGAAATAAAGTTTTTCATAAATCAAACTTATTGTCCGAACAACTATAAATTAATTTATTTTAACAAATTTCATGAAAATTACTACTCCTACGAAAATAAATATTATAAACTACTTTATAGCTAATTAAATTAGCTTTAATTTGAGTGCTAATAGACACCTGTACGTCACATAGTTCCTGAGATATAATTTCTCAAAATAAATTAACTAACTATTGATATTTCAGTACGTTCCATACAACATTTTTATGAACAAATGTTTCTTTTTGAAAAGCTATGTCTCGAGAACTATTGAACGTAAATAGCTCTATTAGGGCTTACATTTCAGAAAATTAACTCTACTTTAAATGATGCTCTATTAGATTTTCTATTGTTCTTGGTAGTTGTAAAGATAAAGAGCTCCGAATGAAAAATTATTTTTTTTTTTAAGGTTTTGTCAAGTCGTATAGAAATTGTGCTTTCATTTGGAAAACTTTAATATAAACACAAGCATTACGAACTATAAATATTTTTTTCAGCTCTATTAAACTCGTTGCAATTAAATTCTGAAGAGATTTTTTTTTTTCTTTCAGCGTTAAACAAATTTATTTGTTTCGTCAGTTTTGAAAGGCACAATATCAATTTAGAGTTAAAATTGATTTTTTCTGAAGATGCCCAAATAAAATAATTCATCTAAAGGCAACTGGAAGTAAAAACATACAAGACGAAAAATAGTTATGAAAAAACAAAAACTTTATTAGTAAAATCGCTTCATCAATCTTCATTGCCTTCCATGACTTCATGTATAAATGTATTCATTTTTTTATAAAATCTTTTATCTCGCAACACTACATAAATCATCTAAATTATCGAAACAACTTTTGTCAGTCAAAAATTTTATTTAGATTGAGGTGTAGATAGTTGACCGTAGATTAATGCTTGAAGAAGTTTGTCGGGGGGTGCGGTCAGCAAAGAACAACATAAATAAACAAAACCATATTTATTTATTTTATGCTAAACAAAACCATATTTATTTATTTTATGCAAAATAAATAAATATACATACACGTCACTACACCAGAAGATACAACACATGAGTACTAATCTTTCCCACCTCTACGACACAACCCCTGATGAAGACCTGAACTCAGGTCGAAACGTCGGCATAAAATAAATAAATATGGTTTTGTTTATTTATGTTGTTCTTTGCTGACCGCACCCCCCGACAAACTTCTTCAAAAATTTTATTTAATTTTAATTTTTTTTTCTCCTCATCTTTTTCTTAAATTAACTTTTTTTTTTCATTAGAAGTCAATTATTTATTTTGTTAAATCCATAAATGTCATTGTTTTTCTGTTATTAACTTTACTTTTATCTTTTATTAAGAATTGTTATTTTTATCTTGATTTTATATTTTATAACGTTGTAAATAGTTGGGGATATCTTTTGTATGAGACTACACTCCCCTCCCATAATCAATTGTTAAAAAAAATGAACCTGTTACATAAACCATGCAAGGCAGGTTGGAACCAGTTAAATCAAAATCGTGAGAGTCCGTTTTGAGACAATCATATAAAATCAATAATACAAAATGCCACTTCTGATAAGTAAATTCTGGCTTAAATGTATTTAGCTAATATACAGAATTTCACACCATTTTGCGAAACTAAATTATTTGGTATCAAATTTAAAAATTTTATTTTTAGTATATTATATTTATATTAGTACTTCCCCCTTAGTTTTATAGGGGAATATAAAATTTTCATAAATGGGTGAATAAAAGTAATTTTTAAATGTTGGCTTACTTTTTTTTAAGTTAATTACTATTTTTAAGAATTCGATTATGTTAGAATAAACTATATTAATTATACGTTGGGAAATAACCTATCAAATGACATAACGATTTTGATTTCCTGAATCAGGTGAGTCCAGTCCCTGAAACTAAAATCTTTCGATAGCATATGCTGAGCAAGGTAATTGAACGGGGGGGGGGGGTAATATGGTTAGCCGTCTATAGGCCACGCTATCCTGAAGCGGATATTGGGCGTGACCCGTCCATGTTACGGAATATCTCTACTAAAGGCAAAACATAAATGCAACAATTTGATGGTCAAGCATCAATGTTTATCATTGAAAAAAAAAAAAATAAATATTCTAAAGAAGTATAAAAAATTCAAATTCAAAGGGACAACTCTATGTCCAGGAGTCCGTAACAAAAAAGGTGATTTATTTCTTTTCAGTTTATGCACTACTGCCATCTTAAAACCGCTTGAATAAAACAAATATGGCTCAGTAAATACGGTAGAGCCCAAAAAAGAATTAAAATAACAAAAAAATAACTACTAAAATTTTTGTTAGTTTTACATTCCATGCTAAATATCCAGGAAACCACCAAACGCAACTTTTTTTCAAAGTAGACTAAATTTTCGAAAATTTGACTTCTAAGGTCCTTCTAAAAAAAATCAATTTATTTTCAGAAAAAACGAGGAAACACCATTTAAGTAAATATTGCTATTCTTATGGAAATTATCATAAACTATTTATTATGAATGTTAGCTATAATATAATACAATTATCAATTAAGTTCGTGAAATATGATTTCAAAGCAAAATAAATAACATTTTGAAAGATTCTGACAAAGTATAACATTTGTCAAAGTTGAATCATCTTGAGAAAAATTTGAAATCTAAAGATCTATTAGACAATCTTTTACAAGAACTTTTCTTAATAATTTAATTACTATTTAAGTATTTTAAATTATTCAAAATCCTACGTAAAATCCTTGATGCTCCTTATTACGTTACAAATAAACTCATTCACCAAGACCTTAACATCCCATTCGTTGCAGAATAGGCCAAAATAGATATGCGACTTTTCATTCCAAACTCCTTAACTATCCTAACCCATTAATTCTTAATCTTTCATCCTTAACAATCCCTGATAATCCTCCAAGGCGTCTGAAAAGAAGATGGCCACGGGACCTTCTAATGTTTGAAGTACCACCAATGGGTGGTTTCTTCCCAAGATTTTCAAGTGTATATGAAACATACGACATCGTTACTTATTGTATTATTTTGTACAGTTGTAAATTACATTAAATAAATAAAATAAAATAAAAAAAAAGTATTTAAAATTACCAGCTTCGCAGAAATAAAAAAAATTTCTAGGTTTTTAAGTAAAAAATTGATTCTTTTTCCAAAAATACTGCCTCAGCTACACTTAAACGTATGCAGAACTTTAAAGCACAGATTCACTCTACTTTAGAAAATTTGTTCCTAATACCAAGATATAGAGAAAGGAATGAAAAATTTACGAAAATTTTAGGTTTATCTTGAAGAAATTGAACTTTCGGTCGTCTGCTGAGGTCAAAAATTAAATTTTTTAATGAACTACATACAGATTTAATAGGGCAAACAGGATCATTTAGAAACCTATTATCAACCAAGTTAAAATACGTGAAAAAAAAAAGTTGAAGAATAAATATTTAATAATAAAATGAATTAAATCCTTTTTTTTAGTGATATAATATTACTTTTTTTTCTTAACTGTCATTCAGTATCTATTACGGGAATCGAGATTAAAAAAAAAGTTACCGGGCCCGATCCGCTGGGAAAGTACTAATTGATAAACTTTTTCAAGAATCATCACATAAATATTAACAAAATAACTTTAATAATTGGTTTAATCTGATTTCCACCCACTTACGGTTTTAATCTCTCTTTGGCAGTGAAGGCATGATTACCACAATTTGCTACCCTTCATTCGTCTTATTAAGGTCTGTGTATAACTTGTTCAGCAAATAACAAAAAAATATTCAAAGTGATTTTTTTTGTTTGCTTATACCAATAACCAACGTTATGATTCGCCTTAATTTAGGATTATTAGTAATTTGCCGAGTATCTGATGTTTGAGCATGAAATGGAAGCATATTTATTCTACCAACATCAAAGGAGGTCCGG
This sequence comes from Halyomorpha halys, assembly GCF_000696795.3. NCBI lineage: Eukaryota > Metazoa > Arthropoda > Insecta > Hemiptera > Pentatomidae > Halyomorpha > Halyomorpha halys. Next base: position 556,259 of record NW_027104738.1, read on the forward strand.
AAAATCGAGGTTTCAGGAATATTGATTTATATGGATATGCAAAAATTAGGAACAGTGTAAATACGGAAACGAAATTAAAAATAAATAATATAAAATAGAATAATTAATAAGGTGGTCAGTGGAATGCCACTCGAGGAAGCCCAAACCAGATATCCTTCCAATATATAATCCCTAACCACCCGAACCCACTAGTTTCTAACTTTCATCCTCTTCCATTCCCGACAATCTTCCGAAGTGGCTAAAACGATGATGGCCACGAGACCTGCTATAGTAAAAACGTCATTAGAATGCTACCAATGGGTAGTTCTCTACACGCCTGTATCACTCAATAATAACTATGATCTAATTTGCTGAATGAACAGTTGTAAATTTCAATAAATATATTTTAAAAAAATGATATTTTCGAGTTTCTTCAACATCATACATAAAGACCTTAACATTCCATATGTAACCGATCTAGCCCGAACCAGATATCATTCCTTTCATTACAAACTCCCTACCACCCAAACCCACTAGTTTCTAACCTTGCTTCCTGTGCCATTCCTGACAATCTTCCGATGCCCCTGAAAAGAAGATGGCCACGAGACCTGCTAATATAAAAACGTCTTTAGAGTGCTACTAGTTTCTCAACACGTCTGTATTACTCCATTATAAACAAAAATTAAATTCACTGAATGTATCTATATGAATGTAGAGTTGTAAATAGCAATAAGTAAATGAAAAAAAATTTAGTATACGTCAAATTATTTATCATTGATTACATTGAAAATTGATAATTTTTTTTGAGAAAAAATAATAAGGGTACTTAAAAGCGGTTTCTAATAATTTTTCCTTAGGCTACCTTCTTCGGTTAAAAATACTTTGTCCTTCCTTAGCTGAGCTAAAAGCATTTCGCGGCACCCTTGTCGAGCTAAAAAAAAAAAAAGTAGCGGCACAATTATCCTTTGAGCAGTGTAAGTATAAATATTTGAGAAAGTTGCATTCGCATGAATTTGAGAAGCGCTGTTTTAGAGCAAGATTTTTTTTTTTCTGTCAGGCCATTTTGTGGGACAGGTTATTTGGACTCGGGGAACCTCAAAATATGTATTCCGATAAGAAATGGAATTCGAAATTTTTCAGAATCGTTATTCTTTCTCTTACTATATACTCCAAATATAGGCAAGTGAAAGTAAAAAACGAGGAAATGAGCCAATCAGACAAAAGGTAAAATAAATATACTTTTCAGTTTCGGAAACTAGACAATTTTTCCGTAGATTGTCAATATATTGTATACATTGCCAATTATATATTACTTAACAGGTTTGTATACACAAAGACAATTACTTTTCATACAAAATGTTTATAGTAAATTAAAAAATGAAGACTCAATGTTTTTATTAATTTTATTATAAATAAAATGGACACTCCGATGGATGTTCAAGCCTCTCAGCCAAGGAAGGTGTACTGTAAGGCACTGTTTCTTCTCATACCATATGTTCTTTATTACATTATTCAATCTCCTGATTTCTAGTAATATCCTAGACAGCATTCAATGATAAAATTAATTTTAAAAAATGCAAATGAACGCCTGTTGAACAGATTCGATATTTAGGACTCCATCTTGACAAGAGACTTACTTGGAATCCACACACAAGACTGAAACGACAAGGAACTGCTCGTAGATTCCAATTGCTACAACACTTACTTGTCAAACACTCTAAACTTCCCATTCACTAAAAAAAATTAGCATACACTACGATAATCAGACCAATTTGGACATATGTAATTGAGCTCTGGGGCTCCACCAAACCATCAAATTCTTCCCGCATCCAATCCTTACAATCTAAAATCCTTGATGCTCCTTATTACGTTACAAATAAACTAATTCACAAAGACGTTAACATCCCATTCGTTGCAGATTTGGCCCAAAACAGATATCCGTCCTTTCATTCCAAACTCCTTAACCATCCTAACCCATTAATTCTTAATCTTTCATCCTTAACAATCCCTGATAATCCTCCGAGGCGTCTGACAAGAAGATGGCCACGGAACCTTTAATTTAAATGAATGTTTGAAGTACCACCAATGGGTGATTTCAGGTACTTACAGAAACATACAACATATTTAGTTATTATATTATTTTGTACAGTTGTAAATTACATTAAATAAATAAATACAAAAAAAATGCAAATGAATTAAGCGAAAATTGAAGAAAGGAGAGCTAATACGTTTAGTAAATTTTGGAGGAATAATCAGTGACTAAGTTATTACTTTGATAAGTTGAAAATTAATCAACAAAACTTCTAAATTACTCGTAATTGAACTTATAATAATTTAAAATGGAAGACTACTGGAGGGAGTAGTGTGGGAGTCCTCATCATGGGAAGGCCCGTTGGGAGAGGCGCAAACCACTAAGGAAACTTTCTAAGCCTCAAGCCAGCTTTTAAATCCTTAATGATCCCTCGAGGATATTTTATAAATTACTTATGCAAACTTGGAAAATATATTTTAACTTTATAAAGACCTAATGTAACCATATAATAATAAGTCTATGCATTTATTTAACAGCATTAATTATGAGAAAATATTATATTTTTATTCTCTCAATAAACTAAAATAAGAAGAATTAAGAGGTATTTTAAAAAGTAGTTTTAAGAAACTTTTGAGTCAAAAATGAGTAATTTAGTACATTTTTTTTTAATTGTCTCTAAATACGGTTTTAATGATTTTAGCCTGTCTATCAATGTTAAAATGGACTTTAAAAAAAAATATAAGATTAATAGTTAACCGTAAATAATTGGTGGAATATGGCGGACAAGTAAGTAGAAAAAAAACCACAGAAAATCTATTTATTGGTAACATGTACAAATATGTTTTGTATTATTTTCATATCATTAAAAACAAACACCCATCCGGGCCATCTTCGTACAACAAATAAAAAATAGCTTTGTTATTCTGAAACTAATTCCCATAAGAACAATTTGAAGTTAAATACTGCATTGGCCAGAGCAGTGTGGTCTTGGTTACTTAAAACGTAAAATATATCATGGTGAATAATTGTCTACAGCGAAAACAAAATAAAACTTCACTGATATTTACAAATCATATATACATATGTACTGATAACAACACCTTCAACCGAAAGTCGGGCATTGAACTCTACTTTGAACATGCTAGTACTCAGTTCTAGCTTAAGTAGACGGTATAGTAGATAAAGAAAATTAAATATAATTGAAATGAAAAGAAGTCTTCTATTGAATACGTTTGAGTTTTACAGAGTTGCGAAAGAAAACATTTTCAGTTAATAATAAGTTTAATAATTAATAAGTTTTGGGTTACTGTACATATAGAATTGTTAAAAACAATGCTGAACACTTCTTCTCTAGAAGGTTGGTGGATAATTGTATCAAGTAGTTGGATGTTTCTCTTTTCATAATTTCGTCTTCTGTTCTTCCCCTTACGAGGGAACAGCTTCTTGGAAGTCTACTCACACATAGTGGTGCAAATCTTCAATGAAAAATACAGCGAAATTATTCTGAACCCGAGAGACTATCTCTATTCTTCTGCAGTCAGAGTTCACTGAGGAAATTGAGCTTCAATATTGGCCACTAGGTGGCACTCATAATAAATGCCTTTAACTTTTGTTATTTCGTTTTTCCACCTAGGTGAAAATCGAATCCACAATTTTCTGAAGCAAGTGTTTTGGGACCATGGTACTAACCTGCTAAGCTATCAGGTTCTCATGTACTAGGATTTTCTATAAAACAAATAAACTAATAAATGGTCATAGGATGAACGAAGGATGGCCGGTGAAATATAATCTTTCATTTCCGACTCTTGTGGCCAATAGTAAATAACAGTTTTTCTAACGACCGCTGAGAAGCAGGTGAGAGAGAAGAATTTTTTTTTTTTTTTTTTTAGGGATTCAGAGTAATAGTGTTTTTTTATTCTCTTGAATTAAATGTTATCATACAATTCAGGAAATGGTTCCCTGGCTGGGGACGGAAGCCAGAAGGAGAGAGGAGAAGACAGACAGAGAATGATGCCTTAGCATCCACCTGAGTGAGTTTACAACCAATTTTCTTTCTTACCCAACTGGACCATGGTAATGGTAATGGCAAACAATATAATTGAATTGAATACAATTCAAAATTATAAACCTAATCTAACCATCTTTTTTTTTGTGGCTACTACCATATAACCATGTACATTATTCAGTAAATCCCTCATGTTTTCTCGTGTCTACTCTCTAAAACTATGTAAATTGTTCAATAGATTCCTTTTCTTTAGGTTTAAGTAAATTTCCTTTCAATTAAATCTCTTACATAACATAGTCAACTCAAAATAACCCATCCGGCATATTCTAAAGTAAAGTGGCCTTAACTTGAAAGTGTACTTCATACAGAAATTATAAAAGAAAAAAGTTTTATTAAGTTCATTAAAATAATTAGCTAATAAGTAAAAAACTTCTTACTCTTGTTTAATAGATTAAAACTCCTCTGGCTATCAACGCCTTATACTTCTTACTTATTTGTACTTATATTCTTTTTATAGTTTTGTGTCATATTTGCTATAGTAAATTTTGTGACTTAAAAAATTGAAATAGTAATTCTACTATTATATTATGATCCCTTAGGAATTTTCATATATCAATAAGGGGTTTTATTATTGCCAGAAATGCGTTCCCGTTTTATGTGCTCTGGAAACTAATTTTTAATATTATCTGCAGGCGTGTGTTTTATGGGCTGGGTTTTATGCATCGGTCTCCAGGGTAATAAATAGTAAATAATAAATTCATACAGTGAGAGTTCACGGATCAATTAGTTAATTTTTATCAGATTTATGACTGAGAAAGACTGTTAATACAAATATGGTTAACCTGCCTATAAACACAACGAAATACATCGTAGTGCAAAATCTGGGTTCAGAAAAATCTTCTGTTGATAAGAACTTTCATCGCTTAGCCCTTCTGTTTAATTGTATTGTATTATCAGGTAAGCAATTTTGTTACCAATATCAAACTTACTTTTATATATTAATTTAATATTCATTTTATTTAAAGATAAATATTACAATCGGTCAAAGCGTTGTTGCGGAATAGGTAATAGTCATAAATGATTCATACTAAAATTAAAAAAAAAATTACAAATAAATAAAAAAAATACATCAACATAAATAAAATCTCTATAAGTATATAAACAAAAAGATAAATAAAATTAACAAAATCCAACTATGTACATGAAGAAAAAAAGGATAAAAGAAATAGTTAAAATTTTTAACTATGACAATAAAAAAATTAAAATAAAATAATCACTAGTCAAATTTACACTATTATATAAAATATTTTATTAATGTTTTGAGGATCCCCAAGCCCAATCTATCCCCCCCCCCCCAAACCCGAAGGGGTTTAATAAACCTTTATCATTTTTTTATATCAAACATACCTGCTGTGCTATAAATCAACGTAAGAAAAAGTTTAAATAATTAGTATACAATTTGTTGGCCTGATTTCAATTTTTTTTAAAATTTGTAAACTAATATATAATTGTAAAATTAGTCGTGTAAATAGTAAATTAAAATTTATACTTCCTTTTAAATTATTTATTGTAACTATTGTATCATATTACAACTGTTGATTGAGTTTATTTTGTTTGAATAACAATGGAATTGATATTGTGAATATTGGCCGAAACGTTGTTCAAATAATGAAAAAAAAAATCAGTCATAAACATATAATCATACATAAAGACCTTAGTGTTCCATATGTAACCGATATAGCCCGAAACCGGTATCATCCCTTTCATTACAAACTCCCTAACCATCCAAACCCACTAGTTTTTAACCTTGCTTCCTCTTCCATTCCTGACTATCCTCCGAGGCGCCTGAAAAGAAGATGGCCACGAGACATGCGTCATTAAAGAGATGCCAATGGGTAGTTTCTCTATACGCCAATAACACTCCATTTTATAACTGAGATCAAATTTACTAAATGTATTATAATGAACAGTTGTTAATAGCAATAAATAAGTAAATATAAAATAAGGCAATATCTTCCAAAAAAATAATACAAATAGCTAGTATACTCTTTTAAACTATTTAAGTGAAAACTAGAAATTTATAAATAATATAATCGTATACCGTCACATCCTGATTTTTTTTTTCAGACAAATGCAAACATAAAAAAAATAAATAAATAAATGCATACATTTACATTAAATTGTAGTCAATCATTGCAAACTTCTCAGCAGTTTAATGAATGCTGAAAACTGTATAATCTGAGGAAACTTTTAGAGGCTCCCCTTTTTCCTAATGATGTGAGCAGCATTGATGAGTCATTGAAATTCATCGCAGGCTCATTCTGTTTTACCAATTATGCCACGAAGTTTCAAAGTTTCTATAAGTCTACTTTAGGACTTTACTGCAGTTGAAAGCACTTTTTTTCTTTCTCCTCGGTCGAGTTTAAAGAATTTATTACAGAAAAGTTTCTACCCGTTAGTTCTCTACCCTCTTTCCAATACCAGAAGAGGCGTTATCCTCTTTAGTTAGTTATGCATCCATGAATCAGAAATTATTAATATTTCTTTAAACAAGAGTTTAATTTATAGGTAATACCTTAACAGCTATGAGCCTTAGAGAAAAAAAGTAATTTATTACACCTCAAGTTTTTATTACTTAATATGAGCCCTAATAGACCAATTTGTTAAAAAGTTCCCAAGATATAGCTTTTTAAAAAGTAATATTTCATAAAAAATGCATTAAACAATCAGTAGTTAGTAAAATCAAGAACCATTAGACGTACAGATCTTTATCAGCTCATGATATTTGACAAAATATATTTTAAAAAATGTTGAATGTTTTGTTTGAACAAAATATTTGATTTATGAATAAATTATAACTCAAGAATCATTACAATGACAGATGTCTATTAGCACTCACAGCCTCCACTGACTCACTACCAGTGATCCGGTGAGAGGGATGCGCTGGGATATTTTGAGCTCTGCTCTACCCCTCACACGTGGGGGATAGAGTGGGCTCAGGGATCCTCAGGTCGATTCTGTAAATATTGTGTATATTATTTTATCATTATGTTATTTTATTTATTTATTTATTTTTTTTAGTATGTATGAGATCTTTCATCACTATTACCTATTGCCCACAACTGTGTGGCAGATTGTAATATCTATCATTAAAAAAAAAAAATTAGCACTCAAGATAAAGATAAAGCTATAAAGTTTAACGTACTATAAAGTAGTTAATAACATTTATCTTCGTAGGAGTAGTGGTTTTTAAGATGATATGAATTATGCATATAAAATTTTGTCCAAGTAAATATAATAAAAACTACTACTTATACAAAGATAAATGTCATTAAACCCTTTATAATATTATAAATTAGATTTAATTTGAGAGCTGGTAGACATCTCTACGTCCAATGGTTCTTGAGATAGAGTTATAAAAATATAGATATAGTAAGTCAAAAAGTTTGGGACGTGACGGCAGTGCCAGTTGGGGCGTAGGTTCATAACGTGTGTTAGATTCCCACTTAGGGCAGTTAACATTAATTTTTCGGCGGTCCCGAAAAATGAATCTTGACACCCCCACCTTAGTTAGTATGCGCAACTCAGGTAGCTGAAATAGGGAAAAAATAGGGAATGCTAAAAAGGACCAATGACCCACTTTCCGGCATTGTTCCCCCCACCAAGTATCAATACCAAGTCAAATCGTTCGTCTAAACAACTATAAATCATCATTTTGTGAATTTATTTTGTTTTGAATTTAGAACTATTATTTTACGAAGATACATATTAGATACTACATTGTAGAGTATTATAGTACATTTAACTAGCTTTAATTTGAGCCTTAGTTGACACCTGTAAGACTAAAGATACTTGATAATTGTCTTGTTTTGTTGTAAAATGTTTCTGTATAAAAATGTACTATGGGCACCATTGAAAATAAATAGCTCTATTAGGGCTCATATTTTAGGAAATGTACTCTACTTTAAATGGTGTTTTAGTAGGTTTCCAATGGTACATTTGTTGTTGTTTGCTGGGGCTTTAGGGCGTAAAACCTTGAGGTCATCAACGCCCATGTTTCGCTCTTCATAATTCTATTTCAAAATTTGATACTCTTTAAATAATGAAAAAAATTTAAATAATTACTTATTTTAGAATTATTCAGTAAGTATAACAAACTTACTGGGTTTAAATCTTATTCAAAAGGCCATTATTTTTTAAGAAAAACTATTTCCACGTTCTTCTGGTCATCATTCATAGCATCCGATACACTCGGTCTTACTCCCAATCTATTTTAGTTGATGGAATAGAAATGACATTATTCAAATATATGACTGACCGGTACACTGTTGAAGTATTGACATTTCGGCGGTGGTTGCTTATTGATCAGATATGGATGAGTTAAATTCGTATGACCTATTCTTAATCTGGCAATAGCTACCTCTTCCAATCGCAGGGAACGGTTCATATTATATTAAATTATATTATTTAGCTCTTATAGCTCATGGAGGTATTTTTTAAAAAGATTGATTTATTTACTAGATTTTATTTATTAATATCTACATTAATTAAGAACTTATTAGGACTCACCGCGATATTCTAATTAATAAAATGAATACTACAATAAAGGTATTACTCGTATTAACAGCCATTATACTACTAAGAGAAGAAATATGAGCTTCTAAAAATCATTTTAATATTTCTTTGTTTTTTCAAGTTTTTATCTCGTAAAAAGTTGTTCAGGTGCTTAGAAATGTCACTATGAGCAAGATCAGGCGATGGGTGTTTTACGGATTTAGAAGTCCAACTCGTGCAGTCGTTGTGACGAAAACTAAGCAACTTTGGCGCTTGTTCAACTCCTGTGGTACCTAGTTGACAAACTTTTTGATTTTACCACCGCTGTTGATCTATTACAAGAATGTAGTGCTTCGCTAGCATTAGTTTAAATTCGCTTGAATATACTTAAAGTAAACTGCTTTTTTTAACAAATTAATTTTATTCACTAATAGAAGTTTAATTATCTTTATGTATTAATTATTGTGAAACTAATTACTTCTCGTATAATTTTTCATGTGCATTATACAATTTACATAATTGGTTTTAAAACGTAGCAAAGTCGAAAAATTGCATTATTTTTGCCTGAACCCAAGTTCCACTATTCATTACATAGAAACCAACAGTGTACTATTCCAAACAAATAAATCCAATTAATAAAAAATGAAAGCATATTAGAGACAAATGGAGCAATATTTCCACGTTGCATTATGTAATCATTAATTAAATATAATTTATATTCATCCATTTTAAAGCTAATAATTCAAAAAGAAAATTTTATAAGGCTAAGCAAGTTAAAAGAAGTTTTTTGAGTTGTCTTGAATCAGACTGCAGTTCAAATACAGGAAGAACTGAAAGTAACCGCCCACATACTCCTTAACTACAGACGTGATGTTAAACCTTGTTTAAACACTCAACGAGTTTGAAATTTCACAGTTAATTTCTCAGCCTTTATCCCTTTGGCAAGAAGATATAAGGTCAGATGATCCGCTTTTCAAAGCTTTAATATCTTTAAGGAGCATATAACATAAACCGGGGGGAGGGGGTATTTTACAAAATTAAATATTTAATAACAAACTACTATAATCTTCAAAAATACCCGCTGGAGTCAAATTAAATTTATTCAAATCTCAATACTAAAAAAAAAGTCATGGATATGCAAATAAAAGGCATAAAATTTCACCTCGGGAGTATGAAAAACATATTATAAATTTAAATGCTTTCGGTCGCACTGATTTTCTTTTCTTTGTATAAGCGCTGAAAATCTCAAATAACTATCAAAGATTACAAGATAGGTATAAATTCATGGGTAATTAGATTTTAACGTTAGATATTTTAATGTTTAATGGGAGTTTCTTGTCTCCGAATTGAAACGAAAAATCTATACCCTTGTTTTATCTACATTTACATTAATATTTAATTTTTCAGTCCCTCATTTTCTTTTAATTGTTTTATAGCCTTACTTTTATTTATGATAATACATGTGAAGGCAATATCATCTGCGAACGATAATACTGAGGCATTCTGGTACTTGGTTCCAACAATAGAAAACAAGGCAGGAGGTAGAACCACGCCTTGTGGAGCCCCACACTTGAGATGAATTTAATCCACAAAGTCATCGGAAACTTTGACAGCCAAATGTAGATCATTAACCGAACACCAGAAATTTAATATTAAATTTAAATTATAATAAAAAAAACTTATGAAATTTAATTATTATAACGAGGGTTTTCTTTTTCTATGCAAAAAAAAAAAAAAAAGAACTGGTGTTGTGTGTTTACCACACAACTTAAAACCCTACTTCTACTGAAGTAGCTTCTTAAAGAATTCTGACTTGAGTACTTCAAACAGGTATAGGTAAGTCAAAGTAAAAATTGGTCATTACGTTTTTCGTCACTCTCTATTACCTCTGCGATTTCAAATGTAATTTATTAACTCTTTTTAACTCAAACTTATGCAAGTTTAGCAATGCTATATCCTACCCTAAAGAGAAATTCTAAACTAAAACCAGAAACAACTGTTCTTATATTTAAAACAATCCTCAGGCCACTGCTGATGTACGGCTGCTAAATCTGGGGAGGAAAGTCTCTGAAATCACTTTACGAAAAGAAAAAAACTATAATCTTTTCAAAATAAAGTCCTAAGAATCGCAGTTAATGCTCCTTGGTTCATAAGAAATAGCCAATTGCATCAAGAATTACAAATGGAGTCAATAGACGATTATATCAAAAAACGGTTCATGAAGTTCCACTCCCACTTGCCGACAGTTAAAGGAGCAGTGACCTACAACCTGGGAAACCCAACCTCAACCCGAAGACTGAAGTCCAGACTGCTCCAGGACATTCTTTTATAAATTTTTAATAAATATAAACTTAATTCATACTACCTCTATTTACTTATTATTAATATTCATTTTATTTATTCATTATTATTATTTGTTTGCTCTTTTCTTCTCTTTTCCCTTTTTCAAATTAATTTGTTTCTTTTTACTATTAGAAGACAATTGTTTCTTTTATTTAAGTGTACCAATATCATTATTTTTTGTTATTAATTTTGCTTTCCTCTTTTATTAAGAAGCATTATTCTTATCTATTTATTTTCTTTCTTTTAATAAGAACATTTCATATAGTTAGGGGTGTCATTTGTATGACTATACCCCTTCATAATCAACAGTTAAAAATATATAAATAATATAAGTTATATCAACCATGTAAGGTGCCATCAGATCGATTTGGTTTAAAAAAAAAAAAAAATAAATAAAAAATTAACTCTTTCGAATTCTTTTTAGCTATCCTGCAGTATATTATTATACACATATGTTTTTAAATATATTCAGTTAGAGCTAATTATCAAATCCTTTTATAATTTACAATTAAAGATTTTTTTTTTATTACTACTAACTTATTATCTCAAACCAAAGACGATTTTTTTTTCTTCTAAGCCCCATGGATCTAAAAAAGTTGTATATAGTGGGCTGGTAACTATAATTGTCTCTTTTACTGCATTTCAAATACTTTTATGAGGGGAGTGGAAAGGGATTCGCTTGAAAATTGGAATATGGGTTGAGGCAGTAAGTTAGCAGTCCTCAGTCGAGTTTAAGTATGTTTGTGTGTGTCTGGTACCTTTGAGGCCGTTCTGTCGGTGTCAGTGTCTTGAATAATGGGTTCGTACAGCACTTGAGGCTCTGAAAAAATTTGATAAGTCTGTTCGAAGTAAATTCTATCACAGTCGGTAGTTCTAGTGTCGTATGTATGCGGTCCGTCTTTATACTTTGAAGTGAAGTATGTCTCATTATACGTCTGAGTATACAGCTCTGAAACTGTTGGTGCCCCTTGGCCGTTGAAGGTACATAGGTCAGCATAGGTGCTCCATAGAGTAGGGCTGGCTTGTATGTATTGAGTACACTCTTGTAGATTATTAATTTGAAGCGTAGAGAAAGATTAGGAGAAGTTAGCAGGTGATTAAGACTGTAAGACTTGGTCCTAACCTGCTTGATCTTCTTATTGCGAGCTAGTGTCAAGTGTTTATTAAGAGTGACCCTCACGTGTACTATGCTGCCTGCTGGTCTTTTCCCGTACCCTGCAACCTTATATATTTTAGGGAGAGGACGCTAGTTCTTCTGGAAGGAAAAATAATACAGTCGATCTTCTTGAGATGAATTGTAATATTCAGCCCTTTCAGTTTCTTGGTTATTTCTGTACAGCCCTTCTCCACCTGCGTAGAGCTGTTTCAGCATTCATTGAACTAATGTACATGGCTTTATCGTCGGCTACAATAGCATTGTCAAACTTGGCTCATTCAATTTCAGCCTTATATACCGAGAATAGCACAGGCATTTTTCTCAGTAGATACAAAATTTATTAAACCACAATGAAGAGTGGTTTATTTCAATGAGCATTTTAATGATTTATTAGATTATTTCAATGATCATAAGACTTATAATGAATATTATTTAAATTTACATTGGTATAACGAGTATAAAATCGATTTTAGTGAAAATTTTACAATAAAATATCAAGTAAATACCTAACATAAATACGTAATTTAATTTTGCACAATCAACAGGGACCATTTTGTGAGACTTGATTATTTGGACTCAAGAGAACGATAAACGTGCATTTCCGTTGAAGACCCGGATTAGACCTTTTTCACGATCGCGATGCTTCCCTTTACTATACACTTTACCGCGATTGGGTGCTTAAAACGTACTAAAAATATTTTTTGAGTGTGAGCCTAAGAAGAAACTTTTTCTTGGGAATGATTGTTAATATAAAAAAAAACGCCAACGTAAGTTTCACTACCTACTATTTTTATAATTTAAAAGCTTGTTTTTTCCTTTGCTGTTTATTTTAAATGCCACTATTTCCTTAACATTTAAATAAATACTCTTAACTATACACAGTTTCTATACATGTTATATAACAGTAACTTCATACTACATACTATCAGTAACAGTGGGACCGCGACTCAATAAAAAAAGTCAACCCTCATAGGCCGATTTTATATTACATCAGATTTAGATAAACTTATGATAAACTAAACTTACAAATAATTTTATTTACGAAAAATAGAAATGATTTAACGTTGAATGAATGAAAGAAAAACATACAAACATTTTAGAATTAACAGAACATTAAAATAAAAACAGTTCGAAACAATTGTTATGTTTATAAACTATATAAAAAGTTATAGTAACAACAATATAAGGAAGTATACATGAAGGTAGACTGGAAAGAAGTTACTAATAAGTTATTAATAAATATAACCAGGTGTGATAGAAGGACTAAACTTATAAATAAGTATTATTTAAATATAATTATTATTTTGAAAAGTTTTCATTCTAATGTCCTGTTAATTCTAAAATGTTTGTATCTTGATTTTTCATTTAAACTAGACGAAGCCCAGCAAAGTGGGGCAAAACGCTGGTTAACAAAAGTTCTCTTTTACTATTTTGATACCTTTATTGACTGCCACCAGGACTATATTCTTCCAATCTACTTCATACGGTCAAATATCTTCTTCTAATACAAATTATTCTTTTACTTTATTTACCTAAACTACAAACCAAATCTGAATTGTGAATAACAGCCCAAAAGCAAAAAAATTAAAGCTGGATATATCAATTTAAAGGTATGATAATGAAAATATAGAATTAATGTAGATACTATATATAACTAAAATATATAAATATTAGAAGGTCTTCTGGGCCTTAGGCGTTAAAGCTTTTTGGATTGAATTAACAAAAATTGAGGGAATGGATCAATTGAATTTTTTTTTTATAAATTATTACATCCTCTTAAACAATATATTGTTTTCCGAACTAATAAACAAATGTTCGGGAAGCTCCAGGAAGGCTACCAACGCTGGGGCATGCTTGGGATTTTTTTAGGCTCCTTAAACACTTGCTTCCAATTCAATACAAATGCAGTTGTAATTAAAATAACAAGATAAAACTTAATCACTGACCTGCCTCAACTTGGACATAGCATCAGAGGAGATGAATTCATCTTTTCCAACATGGCACACGAAACACATAACCTGGTACTGACTCTGGCCTCGTTCTTCTTCACCGAGAACAAGGGCCTTCAGGATCTGAGTTTCCTAAAACATTATTAAAAAAAAAATATTAGTAACTTAACAATTTAATATTTGTAACTAATGGGGCCACCTGTAGCTCAGGTGATTAGGCGCAGTCTTTGAAATCTGCTGTTCGAATCCGGCCTGAGGGGATGATTTTTTTCATTGAATGGCGGTCCCACAAAATGAAAAACTAATCCCCCAACCATGTTTAGGCACTATAGGACTCCAATAGGAGTCTTGGCCGAAAAAATAAAATAAATCTATAACTAATCAATAAAATAAGATTTAAAAAAAAATGTTGGATGGTAAAAAGCGTTTCAAAAGAGATAGATCATGTAGTAGACGATGTAGAAGAATTCTAAAGCGCAAAAAATAAATATTTGTATTAATTTATATAAAGTAAATAAAGAATAAATAACTGAACCGACTCGTGACCACAGTACAAAATATAATGAGATAATTCTGGAGCAGGTACATATAAAAGAGGATATTAAGAATAGGAAGAAAAGAGAAGCATGGTGATAACACATAACATTACCTGTTTATATATCGGGGAAGGCCGACACGATTCAATTGTATACTAACCTCCGATTGTATAACCATTTCTTCATTTTGTATAAAACCTAGCTATATTCTAGGTTACACATAGCTTTGTTATAAGTTATTTTACTTTAATATATTAGTTTTAATGCTTCTTTCAAAAAAGCTTTTTTGTATTCTTTATATTAGATATTATGTTACACATATTACATATTATTGTATGAAGAATAATAAAATATTTATTATATATATTGTATTGACTCATTATTATTAATTTATTAATTGTTAATTTGTATCACTATTATACACTTCATAAGTTCTTTCAATTACCTTTTTTTTTATTTTACTTTATTTCTATATTAATTTATTTTCATTCTATAGTCGTGAGAAATAGTTAACCGTGGATGACTATACGAGGAGAAGATGGTTGGAGGGTGCGGTCAAAATAACACAAATAACTTGAAGTAACTTATTTAATCGTGCCAACGTTTCGGTCAGAATTTTTAGCCTTTATCAGAGCTAAAAACAGAACAAGATAACAACCAATGAATACAGAAAAACAAATAAACAGAATGAAATAAATTAAATAATTTTACAGAATGGAATTAATAAGAAGTGATGAAAGAAGTGGAAAATTAAATGTACACATATGCAACTGAAACAGTAGGTAAAATAACATAATTAAGAAAATAAAATAAAAATTGAAGTTATACAATAAAGAAATATGAATATTTTAGTTTATTTATAATTTATAAATTAAAATTATGGAAAAAAAAATAAAATAGAGAGAAAGAAAATATATGTAACAAATGAGACATTTAACCCTAATATTAGATAGAAGCAAAATGTTAAGTTTAACAAAAGAAATGAATATAAAAGTAAAAAAATTGAAAACAACAATAATAATATGTGGTGAACATAACGTGGGTAAGGACAATTAAGAAAATAATAGAAAAGCAGGGGGGGGGGGAGGAGGTAAAATAATGATAGGGGAAAAAAAGAATAAAACATAAAGTAAACCTGTAAGCTTGAAATCTTACCGCCAAGTGGGTTCTGCACAGCAAACGGCCAGACTTAGAACCAAATACACATTACAGAGATGATAAATGCTTTTTTAGAGGACAAGTGGAACGCCAAAAGTAAGTAAACAATCTTTAAAAAAATAGTAGAAAGTATTTAAAATATTTAGAAGTGGAAAGCGTGTGAGAGGGTGACGACAAATGGTTTTAGAAAATGTTAAAAATGTATACATGTTACAAGGATGACAAAGTGTCAGGAGTATTTAACAACAGTTAAATACGTTACAAAGTGGGCAAAAAAATAAAATAAATAAATAATATAAAAAAATACATGTAATTGCACAATCCTATACTCTTTATCTTCTCCTCGTATTTTCATTTTAATATTTTGTATTTAGTTGTGTTTTGTTAATTGAATTATTAGTTATATCGCTATAAATTAATTCATATTGTACTGTTATAGCTTATAAATCTTAGTACCCTCCATAATAACCCCCTAACCCTCCGCCCTAATACCTAACTCAATTAAAAAAAAAAAAACACTACTTTTTTAGTTTTGCAACTATTCAAACCAGCAGTAATATTTTAATGTTATTTTCCTTAGTCTGATAACCATTATAGGTGAATAATGCTAATACAACAGCAATAATGATTTCAAAGTAATTTTGCTATAGCCATGATTAAATTAAATAACTCCGAAATTCAATTAAACGATGACTGGGAAATACAATACAGACGATTTTCCAATTACGATATACTTGGAATTTCCCGCCCGCATCAAATAAAATACGTTATTGAGAACACATTTATTAATTAGCGGCTTTCTGTATCGAGGTAACGTCCAGGAAATAACAGAAATCGTTACCATTTCCAATGTACATTTAATTTAAAGAGAAAAAGTTACTTTTTTTTTTTGTTTACTCAGAATTGATTTTTTATTAATTTTCATAGGATAATGAAATTTTAACCAGTGAAAAAATATATATGTACTGGATTAACAACTTATTAAAAATTTATTTTTAAAAAATAAACCGTCATTAAAAAGTTGAATACACCAGTTTTTTCTTAATAAAATTCTATAAATTCTGAAAAAATTAAACCAAACTGAAAGTTTTATACGTTATTAACGTTATAACTAAAATAAATATGCAGACTTACTGTTTTTGGGTTATCATTTTCATTAGCAGGGATATTAATATATAAATGTGTGTTAAATGGAGGAATATTTCCTTTTTTTTAGCATGTTAAAACGATATAACAATGAAATCACGCTACAGACCAGCTGAGCTCATCATTTTGTCTGTTGTCTTGATAGTTTAAATGCTCGTAGATCGTATTTGCTTTGTGTTGTTTTGTTATGGACGTTTTTAAACTCTCATAAAGTAATAGATAAAAATAATAATAAATCAATAGAAAAAGAACTTGTAGAGAAAACAAGTGAGGTAGAGGAAAGTGTGACGAATCTGAGATTTTATAATCTCGTAAAAGTTAGGAGGTTACAAAAGGTGACCAGAAATCCGATAGTAATTCCAATGTATTTAATATGAACTTAATTAGGGTGCTCACAATCCGATACTAATTAACATTTAGGATGTTAAAACTTTTTATATTATAAACATCATGAGAATACATCTTATATGTTTGTTTGATCTTGTCCAAAGGCGTAAAACCTTCTCATCCTAAGTTTATATTTATTTTTTATAATTATAAAGTTATACATACGCAAATACACAAAAGTATAAATTTAAAAAAAAAAAACAATTTGAAGAAGATCTAAAATTTAGACTTTAAGAGACTTTAGCTTCATTGTCATTGAGTTCTTCAGAGAAATTTGGAATCCCATTTATCCCGTTTATTATTAATTAATAGTTAGTTGACAAACAGTTCCTTGTTTAAGAAGGCAGGTACTTGTTTTAACATACTGGCCAGATTAAAGACTTTGAATTGCTGATTTAAAATTCTGTAAGTTATTTATGTTTAAAGTTGTGGTTTAAAAAGGCTTACCAACAGAAAAGTAATTTTTAAATTTTTTTATAACACACCTCATATCTAATCACCTAATCCTACCAATCTGGATTATAAACATTTCACTCCACATTCTTTCTTATTATCTCCCTACTAGATTGCTCTAATAAAATAATGCTTGTTCATTCCTCTTCTTCTACACCGCTGGTGTTCCTTAAGGTACCCGTGAGGTATAGAATCTTCGATCTCATCTTCTATACAGTCTATGCAGCTGACATCCCAACCGATCCATACACTGTTCTCGACATGTATGTATATGACTAATTATAAAAAAAGACTGGTTTACATGGCTAGAATAAGCCATATTTGAACTTAGCTAGATAAGCGTTGGAAGATTCACTCAAGTATTTCTCTCATATTCTTACAATCCGAAATCTTTCTAAAAATCCTTACTTAGTCACAAGTAAAATCATCCACGATGGCCTTAATATTGCACATGTAACCTATCTAGCCAAAACCAGAAGTCAATCCTTCCATAATAAACTCCCTAACCACTAAAGCTCATTAGTTTGTAACCTTACTTTCTATTCCTAATTATTCTCCGATAGGTATGAAAAGAAGATAAGCCCCATGTCCTATTAATTTTGTTTTTTAGTTTAATCATATATATAATGAAGAGAATTATAATAACATCTGACATGAATTAATGGCATTAAATATTAGTGTTTAAATATTCATTCATACAATATATACAGAAATAGAAGAACAGAAGAAAAAAATTTAAATAATAACAATAGTTATTATTGTGGAATTAAACTGAAGCACCTGATTGAATTAAAATGAAAAATTAATTAATAATAATAGAGAAATATATATATATAAAAGAAAACACTATCATGATTTGTATAAATAAAAATATGAATCTTATATCAAAAATATAATAAAATAAAACTGATTAAATAATAAAAAAAATATTTATGGAGAAGACTAAGAAAATTAAATTTAAGAAACAATAAAATAAATACATATTTGCGCCTATTTATAATATTTACTTCAAGGTAACACCAAACCAAGCCTTGCCAATCACGTGTTGAAGGCAAAGCAGAACTCCAAGAGATCCCTGTGCTTTTCTCCCAGCCACGTCACAGGTAATAAGGTCGAGTAGAGACTGAGTGGGAGCGATTGTGCCGTAGATTAGATTAGATTAGTGGAAAAGCCGGTCAATGCCTTTTCAACCATATACATCTAATATAGAAATGGAGTGCAACAAATAGATAATTTCTTCAGACATCTCTCTTGTTATTTTTGCTTATAACTTTTAACTATTGTATTTTTGCCTAAATACGGTTGTAAATTTCAAGAAAGAAGCAAAAAATAATATTCTAACAGTACATCATTTTTATTACAATAAATAAATTTAAGAAAAGCTGTGTAAAATAAATCACATTATGGTAAGAAAGATTTTTCATGTCATGATGATAGACGATCCCATATATTACAGATAAAATCATATAGTGCCATACGGGAAAGCCCGTAACAGACGAATAGTAGGTAGAACGGGGACATAAAAGAGCTTACATGAAGCGGTGAAGAAAGCCAAGAGCAACAGGTATAGGCCCGACTCGATATTTTTATCACCCCGACAGGGCGTATGACATTCCAACTCTAGCTATTCAGAATAAAAAGTAATTAAATAGATATTTTATTAAAGTGATTAAATAGATATTTTCTTAACAATCCACTGGCAATACATCCATTTACTGATTAAAAAAATACTTTAGACAATTAAAAACTTAAGAAAAAAGAATTAATTTATAGTTAGTACATCTTCATCACTCGCTGTTAAATCCACATCAAATTGACGATGTCTTTTTGTTGGAAAGCTTTAAAAAAACATTTAAAAAAATAAAATAAAATAAAAAACAATCTGGCTCGGGATATAAACAATTATTTGGCTAAACTGACAATACAAAACATAAACAAAAGAAAAGAAATTACAATATCAATAGATATAAAAAATAAATACTAGGTTGCGGTCAAGAAAAGTTGATCCACTCCGATAGGTCAAAGGAAGAGAGTTTCCTGTCAAGATGTGTAGATTGCCGCTCTGTAGCTATAAACATAGCTACAACTGTTAAACTGGTCCAAAATAAGTAGACCCACGTCTGTACTGGCTCATCAACAGTAGAAATGCACAAAAGATGGCCACACTAACACTTATTGAGAGGATACAGGGTCTGATTGTTGTAATCAATTATACGAGCTGAATAATTAGCAACAACTCATATTCCAGACAAAAGCCAGAAACGTAGAGGTCTGGTTCCGGACTGTAATGTTGACTAAAATACTCAAAATCCCCAAAAAATAACACCAAGTTAACGCAGAAAGGGCTGGTTAGAAACTATAATGGCTGCTAATTAGCAGGAACTGTTTTTTTGATAGTTTAACAACCTTTAGCACTGTTTATTTCACACTCAGTTAAAACAAAAATATGCATACATATATTTCTAATAAACAAAAAATTCAAAATAAAGTAATACAAATAAAATAAATTAAATTAAATGTAACACTACGACTAAACAATTGCAGCTATTTACAAATTATTCACAAAGTAATTATTAAATATGGCGTTAACACGCCGACGATTTAAGCGACAATAAATCTAAAAAAATAAATAAAAAATTGATTACTTACACGTTCAAAAAAAAAAACTTTATTTATTTAATGTTTGAAGTATTACGTCGATTTTATCAGACTAGAATTAATTTTTAATAACTACTGAAGCTTTAGGAAAGTCTGCAGAATGGCTATAGAAAAAAAAAAACCTCAGTCCACGGTACTATCTTAGGAATGCGTCCAATTCTAAATAAAATAAAAACTTACAGTTATATATTGTTCTACTAACGTGTTCTATTTCACTGTAGCCGTGAGTCAGCCCTGTGGATCCAGGTGCCCTCCGAGGTCTACTCAGCCTTATGAAGTGGTTACTTTTAATTAAAAGTAACTAATTAAAGGTAAATCTTTAATATACCTAATCGAGGGTGGTTCTAACCAAATCAACTCCTAGTACAACTGTACGTTAAGTAACAATACATCCTTACAAAGTACTACACCCCTGACCATGAGTTGTAGCAATACAGATATAATTAAATTAATTAATTATATTCATTATTAGTATTATGTAATCATAAAAGTAATGCTTTAGGATTAATATATTTAAAAAATAAATAAAAATGGCACCACTACAAATAAGAAGGAACTACGGTACTATTCCTATATCAACGGTTGTGCTTGAAGCTGGTTCGGATAGAATCACTCCCAACCACTGGGTTTTCCCCTAATAGAGGCTCTACACTTTACAGAGCCTGGGTTCGACCTCTCAATCGACCTTGGCAGATAGAACATCATAAAAAATAATACACTATTATACATAAATGGCTGAGCGTATGTAAATCAAGAAGAGAAGGTTTGGGTTAAGGTTAGGAAATTAAAATATAAATAATTATAAAATAATAAAAATGAATTATACAAATAGATTCGTAGAAAGGATTAATAATAGTAACAAATGTAGTAATAAATTGTTAAAACTATTTTTTATCATTGATTTTCTTTAAAGCTACCTGGAACATTTCCTACATTTAATATTGAATTATGTGAAACATGTATCATACAGTCAAACATTTTAAAGGATCAATGTCTAAAAAAAAAAAAAAACCTAGACCGAGTTATATATGTGGGAGAAGAATTCACACACGAAAAAAACAAATGTATTCAAACTAAAAAAAAAAAAATGCAGTTATTTCAACCAGGTGTGTTTTAAATATTTAGATACTTGTTGGTGTTTGAAATCATAAAAAAAAAAAAAATTGAGACAGAGCAGATATTTTATACGTCGGACGAAAAAACTCTCTAGTTCAAGTGGATTAACCAGAAAAGTCATCTCTGAAAGAGCCCTAAATGGAGTTTAAACAAAAAGCTTTGAGGTGCAAATAGAATTAAAATATCGCAAGTTGGCTTTAGGAGAACGGGGGGGGGAGGGTCATTTAATTTCGTATAATTATAAACTGTTATTCAATTTCAGATATGAGGAAGAAATGTTTTATAAAAAATATTTTCACAAAAGCTTACTAATTGATTTATTTCAGATTGCTATATATGAGCATAAGACTACATCTTCCTGGTTAAATTTAACTATAATTAAAATTGGAGTATATTATATTTCATTTATTGTTACTACAATTAAGAAATGTCGTTGAGTAAAAAAAATTCTCTACCACTACAACCTCTACAGGATCACCATTCAAGCTGAACCACTACGGTTATCTCCAACTCCTTTTAATGAAACCGAGCATAAAATAACAGATGCCTAAGCCACAATCGAACCCACACCTAAGAAGTATAAGTACAGCTAGCAATAAATAGTGAACTCCAAATTTATAAAAATTAAAGTCTAAGCCATGATAAGTAAAATTCAAAATAAATCGGTGTATAGTAAGACCAAGAGAAATGTATTTTACAGGAAAAATAAAATAGAACAAAAAAAAAAAAAGAAAAAAGAAAGAATCATTTCTTGAATAATTAGTCCATAAATACAATTTTTTAAAATAAGAATAAAAAAAATAGGAAAAAAAATTTAAGAATTATACTTTAATACCTTGATTTACACAAACGCAATATTACTATTTGGTTTTAAATCAGAAGGAACCAATATTAATAGACATTTCAAATATGTCTTTAATACTCAAATAATTAATTTACTGTATT
>NW_027104738.1:578725-584794 GCF_000696795.3 Halyomorpha halys
ATAAACAATTTCGTTAGGTTGTTATGATAAAAAAAAGATTAGGTTTATTATGTCATATTTGCTGAATAATTGAATTTATTTCAGTTTTACATTTCAAGGTAGCTATGAAATATTAAGTCAAACTATATTTGCAAGTCAAGAAGCAGTAATGACAGAAAAAAAAAAAATTAAGTAGAGAAATCTACTGGAGGTGGTTGGAGTGTCTCCAGAGAAACGCATGAAAATAGGACAAAAAGAGAACAAGAGCCAAGAAGGGCTTCGATAGCAAGGAATTGGACAGGAGTAAGATAAGAGCTAATCCAGGAAAGGAGAATATGGATCTATGAGGCAATTAGGATGGATTCAAAAGAAAAAAAAATTATACGAAAGGCCTTACTTTTCTGGTTTTCGACACATTAATTATTTATGGTGACAACTGTCAAAATGTGAAAACCATATTGAATACAATGGCTGTATTAATCTTAATATTAATTACAAATTTAGAAACTAGTAATAATTATTGTAATCAGTTTGGAATATAAATAATTGTTAAGAAGTTCCAACGAATTTTCGTACCTTCATACCTATTAACGTTACACAAAACCGAAAAGTTGGAAATTAAAAAAGAATCCAGTATAGGAATCAAATCAAATAATAAACATCTTGATTAAATAAATTGCATTGAACTTACTACTGCAGCGGCAAACGGAATAAAAGATCTTATTTAAACTCTTTTAGGACCAAGTACAATGGAATAGTCATTTTCTAGACTCGTGGGAAATGCAAATTGGCCACAGAGAAAAAAAAAAAAAAAAAAAAGGAATTTCTTTCCCTGAGTTCATTTGTATATTTAATTTTTTTTATTTGCATAAAAAAACGCAAAAATATCTGTTTTGTAGGTTATATCAAATAGCAGTTCAACTTTTTGTAGAAAAAAAAAAAAAAAGATGCGTGAAATTTTAAATGTTCTTTACGTAAACTATAACTATTATTTTGATATAGTACTCCTACTACAGAACGAACTTACCACTTTGATTTAGTTAGGAAAAGTAAACAGAGTAAGATTACTTTTGAAAAAAATATAAGGGAAGGGTTTGGGTGAAAAAAATGTTTACAGAAAATCAAGTTGTTCATATTAAGCGCCTACAATTAGTTAATTTAGAGATAGGTTAAGCCCGCAAGACGATTCTGACACGCAAAACCGTTTGAGAGTATCCTCAGCTATTGCAGGCGTACATCAAGATGAAGTTGTGAAGTGGAGCTAGAGGTTTTTTTAATATTGGGTAATTTCATATGAAATGTTCCTTGTTATTATTTCGTTAATTAAAAATGTGATTAATGAACTTTTGTTCTTTATGTTTACGTGTTAAAATGAGCCGTTATTAATTCTCTTTTTTTAAAATAATATTTATTATCATTCCAAAACATTACACATTGTTTACTACGCTATTAGATATGGCCCAGCAAACATGCGATGTTCGATTATTTTTTTATGAGTTTAATCTAGAAAACACTCGAAAGCCCAAGCTGCAAGGAACATAACCACGACGTTCTGGCAAGGGTGTTGTAACAAAGAGACCGCCGGTGATTCGAAAAAAAAATTAGCAAGTGACAGATATGGATAACCAACCCAGAAGAAGGCCTCCACAAGCAACTGACGACTATGAACTAGTCGTCTATGTGGAAGAAAACCCTTTCCAAACAGTTAAATGACTTTAATAACAGTCTAAGGCAGAATATATTAATACAAGTTTATCAACGAAAGACACATGCCAAAACCGAATTTGCTTCCCAAAACATTATTGGTTTCAGATTAGGGTTCCTACCATTGATCATTATTTTCTGCATTTTACCCAGAGATGAAATCATCGCATCCACATGATACTACAGAGGTATTGACATAATGAAGAAAAAACTTGTCAAAAAAACAACATTGCTTAGTTGGAAGGGACCTATCTCTTTGACTATAACACCAGAACTCATGTTCTACGATAGACAGCGAAGAAACTAAATGACCTGTGCTACAAAGTTCTTCCACACTACTACTAAAGATATCCATCTGTTCAGAAATTTGGAGAGCATGCTAAGAAATAAAATTTTTAAAAATGATTCTCATGACAAAAAACTCATTTCCTTCATTTAAAACCCTGATTTTTATTCAGTTCTGGGATTGAAAAAATATAGAAAATGAGAGTAAATATTTTTAATCAAAAAGTTCGTAAAGTTGTTTTACTAAATAACCATTCCTTTTAAGTGTGCTATTTTACATGGAAATTACCCAAAATTAAAAGTCTTATGAATTAAGTAGTACGATTTATTTTCGGGATCACCAGAGATACGTAAGTTAACGCTATAGCGTTCGTTAACTATAACGTATTTAACAGTTATTATAATAAATAAACTATCGTTATAAACTATATAGCTGTCCTTCTTTACATCTGGCACATTCAGGAAGTGACCTTTCCTTAGTATTCAGTATCAATGTAAAAAGCAAGGGCCGACACTTAGGCAGGTACACGCTGTCATCTCACAATAGACTTGAATCAGTCTAACTACTTTATGTTTAACACATGGAAGTCAGTTCTCACAAGTTCATGACATCCCCAACTCTTACCCCCAATTCCTTGGATGGGAAGCCTGACATCCTGATTCTAATCACGCCTTATGCCCCCTCCCAGATATTTATTTCTAATTTCATAGGCTCTCTAAGCTCCGCCTGATTTCCTGAATTATCTGATTGGTCCAAACCCCTTCTCCTATTTCATTATTCTTCTTACCACCTCTTCTCTAGTGTACATATATATTTCCTAGCATTAGATAGTTAAGAAGTAACAGTTAGAGTTAGAGTAACATGTAGTATTAGTAAATATGTAAGAATAAAGTCATTTTAGTCTTCACTGATGTTTAAGAAGTTTAACTCGCACATAATCCAGTATTAAGCCTAGCTGAAGTGGTTATATCCATCCTTTCGATGGTAGTATTTCCAAGGTTCCTTTCTATTCCAAGACATTAGTACACAGTGCTCCTCCTATATCCTAGAAAACATGAAATTCAAATTCTCAATCTAATCCCGTTTATCTGATATCTACCCTCCACCTCACGAAACTGCAGCGTTTGATAAATAATTCCTAAGCTGCACATCACTGGAACTCCATTCCCTCTAAAAAACGTCATGCACCAAACCTTCCCTCGTTTAAAACCCTTATATTTAATTACCTTTTACTTAACCAATCTAATCCAATATTATAGTAGTACAGATGTAACTACCTTTTTGTTTTATTTATTATGTATTTAGTCAGTTACTTTTTTTTCATCTCTACATCTGATATTATTTAGATAAAATTTCAATATAGGTTATAATTAAATGTGGCCACACTGGTTGGACAATATATGTTGTAAAATTAAAATTACCTTATAATTGTTCTAAAAGGACCTAGTCCTAGAATAATAAACTATTTACTATTTCATTAAAAAAAAAATAAAAAATATTCTTTACATTTTACAAATTTTTAAAGAGATAACAGAACTTCGCGTGAAATTCAAATTTAGCCACTTTTTGTATCTCCTCTTCCTATTTTTAATAAATGTTTCAAAAGTAACGATTTAGACCTACACTTAAATATTGAACATTATATTACAATATTGTTTTTTTTTTTTCTCACCGCACTATGGAATAAAATCTTGATTTAGCCAACAGTAAAATATATTCCCATTGCCATAGAATATCAACTCTATCAATTACATTGAACAGAATTTAAATTGATACCCATAAGCTCATTTAAATCATAAATAAAACTCATCAATAAAAGCAATATACCAAGAGTATAAAGAACTGATTGTGCCACTGGAATGTAGTGTTTCCACAGCAATAAAATGCAAATGATTCTATCCAGCGAACACAAAAGGGAGGGCTCATGGAAGATGGCCGAATTAGGGCAGCTATGAGTTATTCGGTATAAACTTTCATCAGCCTTTTCTCCCTTAAAATGAATCCAACTCCCTCTCTCTCTCCATACAGCGTCCCGAAAATAAAAGGGGAAAAATTATTATCTAGATTGTTTAAACTTTGCATTACTTTCACCAGTCCATGCCTAAAGGACAATTGGACAGAGGTTTTAAATTGAATGGTTTTCAGACGAGAATAGTTGTGTTTAAACTGAAATTTAACACGTACTTTAACTAAATTGCTTTCGAATTCGGTAGAAATATTTTTTTGTAAATAATTAAATAAACATTTAAAATAAAAAATTAACATTGAGCCGAAATTTCTACAGGACTGAAAAATTTTATATATTAATAAGGTGTTAAATGTTGACCGTAGATTAATATATGACGAAGATGGTCGGGAGTGCGGTCAGCAAATAAATAAAAAAACATTTTTTCGTGCCGACTAGAATTTCAGGTGTTGATCAGGACTAACAAAAAAGAGATAACAGCCATCATTCAGAGAAACATACAAATTAAAAGAAATAACGGGAATATTTATTTCCCATTCTCCATATTTCTTCAACCACAATTTTCAAGACTGGCAACGAACTCACCACTCTACGTTTCAAACAAGACCATTCGCGACTTACGCATTCCGACTGTAAAGGACCACATTCATATGGTTTCACAACACACTATACGGACAGTTCAATAAATTTATCCCTGACGTGATTCGGCGTAGCTGAAGAGGAGTTGGTTGCGGGACCTCCTAATGTAATAAAATAATTTACTTAACGTCAGGAGGATGCACCACTGGGTGCTATCTCCCTTCTGCCATGCCTGGATTGAACATCTCATTTGCTGGTTGTAAAGTACATTTACAGGTACAAATAAAAAAAATGAAAGACAGAAAAAAAATAAAATAGAGAAAACTTGATGTAAAAAAATATATTTATAATAATAACAAAATCGTACAATTTTTTTAATATTATTGTTATCAATTTTTAAGTCAATTCAACTATTTAATGTTTTTTGTGTATTCAGTCTTTTTTTTATGTTACTATTATTATTCAATCGAAATTACAAATAATAATACAAAAGAATAAGGAATATTGATTGAGGGAAGAACCGAGAGGGAGATGGGAAACACTAAATCAGAGTTAATGCTTTATTAAATCAGAGAGGCGACTTGGATTGCTTATCGATCAAGGAGAGTATTTGCATATGAAGTGACACAATATATATCTACGTGAAGGGCTTAGCAAATAAATTACCAATATTAGTTCGTCCTGTTCCTAACCAAGCCAGGGTCTGGCTGCCTTAGGTTCATAAGTATTGAGAGTAATAAAAAAAAAAAAAGAAAAGAAGAAGACAATTACGCAAAAATAATTGTCTTCTTCTTTTCTTTTTTTTTTTATTACTCTCAATACTTATGAACCTAAGGCAGCCGGAGCCTGGCCTAAGACAATTTAAAAAATTAGGATGGAAATTCACATAAATGAAACATAAAATTATTATTAGAAAGATTGTTTTATAAAAATAATATATTCCCTCAGCATGATATAATCATTTCAAATATAATAAATAAATATAAAATGTAATGATGAAATTCCGAAGTTGATGTGTGTTTATTTTAAATTCTGATAACAAATTTTGGATATATTGAATTTTTTAAAGTTACAGGACTTTTTGAAAGTGGATATACGAGTTATGGAGTATGAGTCAATTCAATAATGACCTGAATTTGAATCGTTAAGAGATGGAACAAGAATAACCAGTAAATATGACAAAAAAAAAAATGAAATCACACCTACGAGATTGGTTGAAACTATGAGTTTATTGAATCTTCGAATTCGGCTTAAAATGTCTAAAAGATGAGTCTAGGTAATATCTGGTAAATAATAATAATCATAAAGGTTTAGCGAACCCGAAGGTTCGATGCCGATACAACCAATTCTCTACATACATCTGTTCATAGACACCTCTCCAAACCCAAATCTTTATTTTATAAATTATGTAACTTTTCACTTAATTGTAAAACTTGTTGCTCAAATTGTATAACTGCAATTTAAAAGTATTTAGTTAAAATTTAAAAGTATATAGTTAAGATTGTATTATTTTTTTTCCAAAATAGTATTAACAGAAAAAAAAAATTCAAGTCTT
>NW_027104738.1:584844-587324 GCF_000696795.3 Halyomorpha halys
TATTATAAAGGGAGTTTATGAATCTGTAACTACGGTTAAAGCCAGGATGATTTAATGCAGACTTCAATTTTTTTTTTTTAAAAATAGCCAAAATCGTTTTAATGCTTTTATTAAAAATAATTAGATCATTAAATTAATTCTAATAGTAAACTTCACGTTACTAAAGTTGTTAATTAATATAATGGACTTAATAATATTAAAAGTAAATTATTAATATCCTCAAATGATAGAACAGATGTCACCGTTGTGACTCAGCAAACCTCAAATCAAGATTACATTAGAGGGTGAACGTGTATACAGGTAGAGAGCACACATACATATGTAATAAAGGCAGTAACATGAACATGTATTCAGGGACACGCTGTATATTATAAAACATTTAGCACATACAAGGATAGCAATAAACATTACACGCTCTGGCGCAATAGATACACTACCACTGAGCCATAAATCATTGTTTTTTGAATACATTAAAAACTTATTAAGTCTTTTGTTATTAACTACACGAATAACAAAGTTCTCGTTGGGAGATGATGAATGGCGAGGCGCGATAACAAATGCAGAGGAAGACTCGTGTTTCTTATGAATATTTATAAATCGAAAACCAATGACTTCATAATTTCCAATACCGTGGCAATTTGTTAATACCATGAGATAACTAAGATTTACAACTCGGTCGAGGGAAACCGATCTTCTTCCTATAGAGCCATAAATTTATTATTGATTTGTTAATAAATAATATCATGGGATTATAATTCAAACAAAAATTATATATAATAAAAAAAAAAATCACATGCCTGTCTATGTAGATTTATTTTATGATAAAAACGTATTGGGTTGTTTCATATAAAACGTCTGTTCACACAGGAAAAGTTATTAAGTAAAACAACTTTATTAAATAAAAAATTAAATGACTAATTAATTGAGCGTGAGTAATAATAAAAAGAAGATGGTCCGGGTGTGCTCAAATAAAAACTCAAATAGTAATTTAACTATACTGAGCCAACGTGTCGCCCCACGTTGCAGGGCTTCATAAGGGCTAAAAAAGATACAAACACTTAAATGATGTAAACATGCATGAAAAAAGTGAATGAAAAATTAAAAAAGATGTACAATAAAACGTAAAAATTAAATAAGAATAATAAAAGGTTATAGACAATTAAAGGAAAGAGAAATAATAATAGATAAAAAGAAGAAATATAAAACTATTAGATGAAGAAAGGGAAATGAGAATAAAATCAACGTACTATTCAGACTAGAAATCAGAGCGAAATTGAACTGTTAAGACAGGATGTATAGAGAAGAGTGGGGATTGACGGTAAAAGTACGTTACATCTCAAAAGAATTTTAAGGTAAACAGCATAGAATATAAAAGAAATTATTTAAAAAAAAAATAAAATAAAAATTATAAATATACACGGATAGAATACACAAATGAAATGAAGTTAAAAGAATGGTCACAATAAATATTATATTATGAAGATAAGACAATATACAAAATAAATAGATGCACTAATGTGTGTAAATTATATAATAGAAATATTGATAAAAATTAAAATATTTTTTTCCCATTTTCCCTAAGATTGTATCAACTTTTCAATTTCAGAATTAAAAATTCGGTGTTTCGTGAAGAAATGAAGTCAAATGATACGTTTTAAACTTGAGAATAATTTTCTAAAAATTTACCTTTAAGGAAGCTGTCTAAACTTTTGAACAGTTGGACTACAGGTCCCTTCCCATTGATTAATGCAGATTATTTGTTAACAAGTTTTTGGTACATAATGTTAATATCATTGCTGTACGTTGTGGATACGATGGTTTCACCCCTATGTAAAAAGAAGAAATGAATTGAACACTACACAGAAACCAATTATTTTTTATTTATACAAATTTGGTTTGGCAGGTGTTCCGGTTTTTTGTCGATATTTAACAAACGCCAATTGTCATATACAAGAGATCGCTTCTTTTTAAATTCATATATGATGCCATACCAAACAATGTGTAGTCAATTGAAATGATAGTAAATATTATCAAAAAGGAAAGGATTAATAACAGGTTATAATCTGTAAAAATAAACATAGTAAACAAAAGAAGTCTACTAAACCCATTTTAAATTTCTGAAATAATGAAAACGGACATTTAATATTCAATGACCCAATAATTCAACTGAAAAAGTGATTATAATTATTTAAACATAATTTTTTTATATAAATTTTTCTTATAAATAACTTCATTTTATTTATATATGATTAATTTTTTATTGTTATGAAACTTTTGAATGATATTAGGCCCAATTTTTAATATAATAATAACAAAACTCATTACAATTTCATATTTTTGTAACGTTTCAGGCAACTCAATTGTTATAATCAAAATATTCAAATCTATAAAACATTCAATTCCTGAGTGTATTTGTGATAGGTAATTTAAAATTCTACTTATTCCCAGCTGTTTATTAATTAAGATAATTTTTCTCGTGG
>NW_027104738.1:587520-590589 GCF_000696795.3 Halyomorpha halys
ATAATTTAAATATTACAGAAATGTTCCAGTATGAGGAAAATATTCAATTTTTTTTTAATTAAAAGCTTTTATTAATTTTAATTTTATAACCTACTGAGCTTTGGCTTTTCCTTTCCTAAAGAAAAAAACTTTACAAAATAAAGGAAGTAAAGATATTTCGTTTTTTATAGAACATATAATTAATTACTAATTAATTCTTATGAACATACAATTGCAAAATCTACTCTACAATTTTCATAACATTTATTCATTAGAAAACGCTATTCCTATAAATTTTTTTTTACAATTATCATATTTATTAAGTATATAATCATTTGTTTATTTTATTTGTTTAAAGTCTTATTCACGATTCATGTACTCTTTAATTGTAAAAAAATAAGTGAAATGAATTCGAAAAAAAACATGAATAATTACTAAAAAAACCCACAAAACTATAACAAATTTATGTCAAACTTAACAAGAATAAATTAGATCTCAAAAAAGTTATATATTTTTTTAAATTTATTTATTGAAATTTACAACTGTATTTACATAAAAATACATCTAGTAAATGTTATGTTTTATTACAATTGTATGATATAGACATCTAGAGGAACTATTAAATAAATTGAAATGAAATTAATGTTCATTGGGATAAGTAAGGAATCAAGACAACAATCCAACATTATTTCTGTGTTTTGAAAACTTGAGGTCTCAGTAAATAACTGATATTTATTCCAAAGAAAATGGGAACTGTCACTCATGCTATACACGAAACATTAAGTTAGAACATCATGTCATATCCAGAGAGGAGGGAAACTGACTGCTTCTCGATGAAACATCGTGATATGCCTAGTACGATATATTTTTTACAGAAAAATAAAATACTAAGATAGCATAAATGTATATTGGATATTGGATAGATGGTCAAAAATTTAATAAAATTAAAAGTCGGATAAAATATAATTAACATTATTTAAGCAAATTACACTATATGTAATTTTTTTTTTCATTTTCGATTTAATGCATATTGTATTTTGTATTTTTTACAATACAATGCATTTGAACATTAAAAACTTTTTAGCATTTAAAATAAAAAAAAATACCTCGATATTTATGATAATGTAACTACGATATCTATAATAATATAACCACAATATATATAATAATTTAACCTCAATGGTGAGAGGGCAGAGCTGGGATCTCGAAGAGCCTTACTCTCATACGTGGGAGATAGAGTGGGTTGGGGCATCCTTAGGTCGAGGTTGTATATAATTTATTTTACATTGTTTGATTATGTCCACTTTATTTATTTATTTTCCATTTATATCATATAGAGATTTTATTTACTTTTTTTCATGAAAAGGCCTTGAAGATCACGCGCATATCATGATTCTAATGCTTCTCCTTCATCAGCTTCCTCCTTTTCCATATGTTTCTCATGAGCTCTGCGTGTCTACGTTTTCTCTCCTCAGATCACGCAAGACCTGGAGGGCTTCTTTCCCACAAGAACCTTCACTCCCTTGAGCGTCCTTCTGTACTCATCTCTGTCTAAACAATCCCGGTCCGTCAGCCCCACTTGTTTGAAATATCCTTTTGAATTTTTGTGACAGTGGATTCGTTGAAAAATTCTATGGTTTAGTCTTTCAGGTTTCATCCTAATCATGTGTCCATAGAACGTCAGCCTTCCCATTCTAATGTCAGTCTCTAGATCTGTTGTTTCCTTATAGATTTCTTGATTCGACCTTAACCTGTACCCTTCAGATGTTCTCTTAGGTCCGTGGAACTTCCTGAGAATTCTTTCTATTTTCAGAAGACCCTCTAGGCTGGAAAGACACGAGGTTTCCGTTCCATAGAGTATCATTGACTCTATGACCGTGTTATAAAGTCGTGTCTAAGCTTTAATAGATATCTTCTTTTTATAAACATTACAGGTGGCAAAGTTTAATTTCTCTATTTTGGCGACCTTTTTTAATTGTTGGTATGAATGTGTTCAATTACTATTACTCATTGCTCAATTTTGTGGCAGATTTTAATACTTATAAATAAATAAAGTAATTATCAAGGGACCTCTGCTTCTCTAACAGCAGTTAGTTGACTATTTGCAAGGTGTTAAGAAATCATACAGATTGAAAAAAATTTCACTTATCCAGACCAGCGACAGTATATGTCACTACAACAACCTAATACAGGCTGGAAAAATAAAGAGATAGTACATTATTTTATAATTAGGCAGGCTAATTTTATTTTTTTAAATTTTTTACATCCCCAGAGTAATTTGTTTTTTAACTATTTAATAATTATAACATTGTAATTAGTTATATAACAATGTTTATATGTTATTTACATGTTTATAAATTATAAACATGTAAATAGTTATAAGTGACTTTTGAACGATATTCAACATTATCAATAGATAGAAAAATTGCTATAAAAACATATCAGACCCATCATCCCAATTAATAATAACGAAATAGAAATATTGCTGCCGATGCCTCAAATACAATTAGTACTATTACTCACTGCCCAAGTTTGTAGCAGATTGTAATACTTTTAAATAAATAAAGTAATTAACTATCATAGGACCTCTGCTTCTCTAACAGCAGTTAGTAATCAAATATTCAAGGTGTTAAGAAATCAGATATCATAAAGATTGAAAAAAATCCCACCTATCCAAACCAACGACAGTATATCTCAACACAGCAACCTAATACAGGCTGGGCAAATATAGAGATTGTACATTATTTTTTTAATTGGATAGGTCAAATTTTTTATTTTTTATTTTTTTTTTAATGGCTTGATTTCTCCTTGTGGACCTATACACCTACAGAGTAATCTGTTTTTTAACTATATAATAATTATATTTTTTTTTTCCTAACCTCCTGTAATGATGTTAGTAGGTATTTGGTACGTACATATAGGAGGTATGCTATATGTATAGCTGGGTGTTAAAGATACCTTGGAATATATAATAATTATAACATTGTAAATAGTTATAAGTGTCTTTTGAACGATTCACAACATAATGAGTAGTTAAAAAAAATCGTTATAATAAACATATTAGACACATCAATTAAGTAATAACACATA
>NW_027104738.1:590639-599307 GCF_000696795.3 Halyomorpha halys
AATGTAATTTTATTTATGTAGCTGATATTTATTGTTTACGTGATAATATAATAACTATTAAAAAAAAAAAGATTAAAACGAAGAAAGGAATCTCTCGAGTTTTTAACTACTGGTTGCGTCCTCACCGATGCCGATCACCGTTATAGGAAACTTTATGTTGAAAAAATAAAAAAATGTGAAACTATTTCTCAAACTGTTGTTTTATACTATGAGCTTGTAAAATGATATTAACATCGCACATACATCAAAACATTCTAATTTATGAGTATAATAATAAAATAAAAATACAAACGGTAAGAATCAAATTTTATTTTTTGATGAAATAAATATAAAATATATTTAATTCATTAGGCTAACTTGCCTTATTGATTTTTTAACATAAAAATGATAATAGATGTTTATTCAACACATCAAAACAAATACAAGATTATATCGAATACAAAAAGTTATTGTTTTTGTTTAATTAAAAAAATTAGCTAAAATATTTTTTTGTTTAGGAATGAATTTTGACATTACTTTTTCTACTATATAGATTTAACTAGATAAATGTTAAGCAGCAAAAATAATATATTTTTAAAATTTGAAAATACAAAAAAATTAAAACAAAGCTGTGAATTTATCTTCTTAGTACATTTTAGCGATTTTTTCTGAATTTCAATTCAAATTAACTTTTTCTTTTTTTTTTAATAATTTATTTATTGATATTTACAACTGTATACACATATATACAACAAGTAAATTTGCTGTAGGTGACATAGTAACATGATAAAAAGATGTGGAGAACTACCCACTGATCGAACTCCCTCAAATACAATATGCTTCAACGGCAGTTCTTAAGGGATAAGAATTAGAATACAGATTAACATTGTTCTATTTAACTAAAAACAAAAATTAACCAAAGTAAAGCTGTACTAATCCAATTGCTCTGGCGGTTCTGACCGCGCTAAAGATGTGGCAGATAACAACACAATAGGTAGAAGAGCAAAGAGGAAATTTGTATTCGGTTAAGAAAGGGCGGAACAGAGTTGGCTAATTCAATTATGCTAAGTAGCCGAGCCTAGTTATCGGGCAAAGCCACTCGTTTTAATTTGCTAGCGACCGCTTGGACTCGGTTTGTGTCACCCTTGACGCTTAATCTACTTCCCTGTTGGACAGTACGGTCTATGTCCTCAAACTAGCAACTGATTAACTGATTAGTGGTAAAGTATCACGGAACATATTAATTTAATCAGGGCTCGACAACCCGAGGATAAACCGTAAGACCTGGATTTTCCTGATTACTATACGGACGTGTAGCAAATTCAAATTTACTACGGGAAATTACACCGCACCACTTCATCAACAGTTGTAGCGTAGTAATTGTGGCTTCATACAAAGTATCACGGATTCCACATCCCTTCCTCAACGAGTTCCTGAAATCCCTCTAAAGTGAAGCATTTAATTGTTAAAGCTATTTGAATTATGAGCTATTTGAATTGAATTGTGAAAAGACCACTTATACAAATAATCACAAAGTAAGAGATTGAGAGTTTAGCTTAGGGTGGAAAATACTGGTGCTTAAGCGTACTGATGATTTGATATTATTCGATGAGGACAAGGAAACTATAGAACTTAATACAACTACGTC
This sequence comes from Halyomorpha halys, assembly GCF_000696795.3. Taxonomy (NCBI): domain Eukaryota; kingdom Metazoa; phylum Arthropoda; class Insecta; order Hemiptera; family Pentatomidae; genus Halyomorpha; species Halyomorpha halys. The sequence goes on from NW_027104738.1 coordinate 592,267, forward strand.
GAGAAACTTCAGTAAGGAACTAGGTCTTGAAATTAATACGAATAAAACCAAATATGTGTTTAGCACTAGAAACGAAAGCAATGTCGGTGATATAGATATAGGAGAAAATACCTTTGACTAAGAATTGACCTTTGAACCTTGAGATAGGTTAGTAAGTATTTAGGTACTACGGTAACTACAAAAAAACGAAAATGATGAAATAAAAGCGAGGTTAAAGGCGAGAAATGCTTGTTATTTTTCAATATAGAAAGTGCTTAGCTCGCGCCTTCTATCCAAAAACTTGAAAATTAGAATTTACAAAACTATTATCCTTCCCACTGTTTTTAAGGATGCGAGATATGGTCCCTTTCACTAAGGGATGAACAGCGCTTTCGAAAATAAAGTTATGGTAAAATAATCGGACCAAAAAATTATGAATTAATCGGTAAATTTAGAAGACTACGCAACACTGAATTAAGGGTCATTTATTATTATTAAATGTATTAAATTATTAATTTAAATTAATGTTACGATATTATTCCTTCCATAATAAACTCCCTAACCACCCAAACCCACTAGTTTCTAACCTTGCTTTCTCTTCCATTCCTGGCAATCCTCCGAGGCGCCTGAAAAGAAGATGGCCTCGTGACCTTATATTGTAAACTGTTTTTAGAGTTCTACTACTGGGTAGTTTCTCTACATCCTGTATCATATCATTATGTCATTATGATCAAATTTACTTGTTGTATTTTTTATACAGTTGTAAATATCAATAAATAAATAAATAAAAAAAAAATTAATGTTACTAGTAAGATTTTGCTTATTTTATTCAACTGACCTTTAAATCCATCTAGAACAAAGGGAGAAAACGAAAATTTAAAAAAGTTGCTAAAAATTATATGAATTCGGGTTTTAGCGGGCATTGGCAAAAACGCTAGGTTCCATATCGTGTTAATTATTTATCGACCTGGCATAATAAAAAATGTTTCTTTGAAAACGACGATATCACGTCGGTAGTTTTATTCTCAGATTTCAGAGTTTAGGGCGTATTTAACATTTCTCACAAATCCTTTAGATAATAAACACAAGAAAAAAAACATGCTTAGAATTTTCAAAGTTTTCTTGGCCAAAATAAATAAAAAATCTGATTTCAATTGGTATTACTAACCGTAAAATTCCAAAGAAAAAATCATAACATTTGCCAGTTAAAAACCGAATGTTTTGTTTCCGAACTGAATGTTAATTAATGAAGTCTGCAAACCATTTCCGAAGATAAGAGTATGTGTCGCGCAAGACTCTAAAACTTAAGATAATGGGCCTGTCATAAAGTACTTAACAAAAGGTTTTCAAATTCCTCTCTCCTCCTAGAACTTTCTGGTATGAAGAAATTCACCCAGTACGCCCTGTTGAAGAAAAGTTCATCGAACAGGATAAGGAGGACCGATACTTGAAGTTAGCTAAATTGTGCATCCCGTCGTTAATGTATTATTATTAAATATTAGAGATTAGAGTAATGGATAAAAAATGGACAGGAGGCCTAAAGACATCTATAAATTGAAATAAAGACATAAGAGAAATAAACAACAAAAATAGTATACTAATTCTTTTTTATATAATTATTGTTGTATATTTTATTTTTTGTTTAATTTTTCACTAATAGTGATATGATTTTAATTCCACCTTAGTTTACTTTATGGTCATCTTATTATCTTTCATCGTTAACATATTTGTATTTGTTTTGTATCTTTTTTGACCCTTATGAAGCCCTACGAAGTAGGACGAAATATTGGCAAAATAATACTTACTATTTTTCATTCTTTTTTTGACCATCTTGAAAAAAAAAAAATCTTAAAAAAAATGAATTGAGCCGATTTTTAAACTAATAGCTTCATGTAGAAGTTTATTAGGAGGTTAGATGATTTATCCATTTACCTAAAATTAATAGCTCGTTAAACATAGATAACAAGGAACGCAACAAACATAAACTTTATGCATATAAATTTAGAGTTTGACATAATATGTATATTTTCTATACTATTTGCAATTTAAATGGACCAGAAACAATTCATCATTTTACAATAGAGCTCCCTTTATACAATCAGATAAGAAACGCCTTCCTGCCCCTCTGCATTGATAGCATAGCGGCAACTCCTCTAACTTTCAACATATTCTAGAAACTATTTCCCACTATAATGTTTATTACAATGTAATAAACTAGTTGAAAATAATTATATTAATAAAAAAATAAATAATGATGAACAACTTATTTATACTAAATGTTAATAGTGAATTTATCGATAGCTGAGTATTTTATATTATATTAACATGAACAGGGAATTAAAAAAACTATAAATGTTATTTATATTTTGAATTTTTTGAATCTTTAGTGTGGATGAATGGAGTAGGTGCCTATCTAGCTAGTGTGAGGTACTCTAACTTAAAAATCCAATTAATAACTTAGATATCTAGATCTAGAAGGGACGATGTATGAACACTTCAAAACATAACAAGCTCCAAAAAAAAATTGATTTTTAAAATTTACTATTTGTAACATAACCCCTCCATTTTTCTTGTTTTTTCTCCCCAACTTTTATATTTCACAATTTATAATCAAAATGACATACTTGGAGAACCTAATAGCTACACAGATTATTACAAAAAAAAAATAAACATAATGATATAGAAAACTGGCAAATACAAAATCGGAAGAACCCCACTGGGCAATTCTATAAAAATACATTTCCTTATATCAGTTGAAAACTTTGGTTCTCACAAGAATAAATTGAGAAACATGAAAAAAAACTTATATTACACTTATGAAGAATCAGAGAATTTGAAATAAATAACTGCCTGAAACAGGCATTAGTAAGACTTTTCAATGCGAAAATTAAAGAATGTTTGACATATACTAGAATGTCCATAATAAAAATCATTAAGAAATATTGTTTAAAGACTTAGATACAAATCAAAATATTTTTATGATAGTATATTAAAAGTAACAGACTTTGTAAATATATGTTGTTTTTTTATAATTATTATATGGGTAAACAGTCTCCGTGCCTATCTTCACACCCACGCCTATTTTTTGCGAGAGCCACCCATTGGCTAACGGGCCTCACAAATGCCCGGAAGGTAGGTGGTTATGAGTTTTTTATTATTTTACGCTGGAAAAAAGACCGGGTGGGGCCAGGATTCGATCTGACAACCTTTAGGTCGGTAGACTGGCGCGTCGCCACGCTGCTATCGCTGCCTTTGTGAATATATGTTACATCCATAAATATTTGAAAAAATACAAATGTATAACAGATATAGTTATGGAATAGTGTATTATTAATTCAGATATACTTCATTTAATAAATAATTGCAGTAACAAACAGATTGGGAAAACTGCCGTACAGAAATTTCATACAAAATATTAATTATTTTTTAACTATATGGAATAAACCAATGCCATTCAAACGGGAAAAATGTAAAAAAAAAATTAGTAAACGAATAAAATGAAATAATAAATTCTTCCATTGATTTTTATTATTATGAGTGTTTGAAATCCGATTCATATTGAACTTAATAATATCATAAGATATATGTTTAATTTGTTAATGTTTAAATATATGTTTGGGGAAATAATCTCCTCCTTTCAGTTTTTTCTAATATTCCTTTTCCAGAAACCATTTTGTTCGGTAAAGCAAATGATTTAATATAATTGAGGACGAAAGAAGGTAACAAAGAAAATATTGTAACGATATATATGATAAACGGTAATAATAATCATAAAATTCTAATTTTCCACAAGGTACAACGATGTAGCAAATACATTAATTCAAAATGCGAAGGATCTTATCAGGTAAAGCGGGAGGCAGATAAAATTTCTGGTTTGTTCCTATAATCTAAGAGAATTACCAAACACCTAACTCTACTGATTTTTTTTTTGCAAACATTCAATAAATTTACATGTCATTATACGAAACAGCGCTCATCTATAACCAAATTCCAATATACCTCGCTGTCTTGGTACGATACAAGATATCTCATAAGTTTTTATTAAATCTAATATAAATGCATGTTCATTTTTTTTTTTTTTTTGCAGATATGCATAGCAAGTGTGCGCAAAAATATTACATGTTTACGTAATTGAATTTGAAAAAGTCCTGTACACGGAACTTTTACTTGTTATCCTATAAAATTTTAAACAATAATTATTACAATTATTTTTCTGTTGCAACAAAAAATCGTGTTTTAGAGTTTCTCGAAATGCCAATAACATATATAAACTTTGTTCCATCAAAGAATTCAACAGTTTATCAGAATATAACAAAGCTTTGTCAGATGGTTGGGGTCAGGAAAAATCGGGCACGCTCGGCTGCCTCCGGTTTTCCAGTGCCCTCAAATTGAGTATTTCTATTCGAATTTTCCACAATTACAATACCTTCCCTAACTATATATTTCATGTATAGATAGGAGAAAGTAATAAAGCCACTTTATTTTTTCATTTCAATAAACTTCATTTAATAATCACAAATAGTTTCTCTGAAGGTCGATTCCTGTGTATTAAATCTTTCTTAAATAAAAAAAATAAAATAAATAACATACAAAGAAATATATTTTTTAATCGTCCAATAAGTCGTCAGTGAAATAAGTGTTAATTTGAATCTGACGTCTAAACACAGAGTTCTACTTGAATTCAATCCTTAGATCCTAGTCCCTCCGGAGACTAGGAAACCCAGTTAAACTCAAACTGCACTAAGAAGTGTAACTTTGTTAGAACATAATAACATAACTCTAAGCACAACATGTCTGAACAATTTAACCAAAGGGGAGGAAAACACAAATATATCAAACTTAACCTCAAGCATTCTAATAAAACACTAGGGGAATAATGTAATAAAATAATACAGTAGATTGTTCCCCTTCATCAATAAACCTAATAAAGTAAAATTAAAAAAATAGATGTATTAAATTTATTGGCTTATAATAAATACAGCGTAGCTAATTAAGAACAAATTGTTGTTAGTGCATTTCTAAGTTCAATCAATAATAAGTAACTTTAAAATATATATAATAATGAAATAATGAAGTAACTTCAAAATACATATAATAATAAAGCTTGCGTAATGAAACCAAGAGCTTAAATACATCATACACAATTTTCATATATTTATACTTAAAACTTAATATCATGTGGTTTGTTTAATACACTAGGTTATAGAGTTAAATATAAAAAAAAAAATATATAACATATTAAATATTATTCTCTACAGACATTAACTATAAATGAATGAATAGACCTATTAAAGAAATTAATGAGTTTTTGCTCGGAGAATATGCACGTAAAAATGGTTATTTGCATTTTAAACACTCATTGAACCAACATATGTTGCATAAATATTTTTTTTATAACTAAGAGGTTGTTTTATTCGAGGTGCTAAAACCACATATAAAAGTAGGAAATAAAAATTGTAGGAAAATAGTCCGGGTGGCAGTCAATAAAGGTTCGAAATAGTAAAAGTAACATATTTTATTTATGAGTTTTAATGAACGAACTAGGCTAAAATAAATAAATAATAGTGTTTAACATAAAAACTAATAATAATAATAAATACAAAAAGCAAAGACTTTAATAATAAATTTAATACAAATTCCATAATAATTAACTAAATATACACATACGCGCGCGCGCACATAATCGTTCTATCACGTGCAACACAATAATGAGGAACTTATTAACAGCTTACTGACGATTGGATGGGCTCTATGATAATTTAATTAATATGCACGATTATAGAATCAATTATGCATCGTATAGTACTGGAAGTTGATAGTTACTAGGTATATAAAACACCTCACATAAAATTTTTGACTTTTAAACCGTTATTAAATAATAAATAATTCTTAAAATCCACTTTCAAAACCACACAAAACACAAAAAAAAAACGAATATTCGGCTAAGATTAATTTTATATTTTCAGCTAAATTAATTGTGACGAGAGACATTATGTATTCAGTTCAAAATCGATAAAGTTTATCAAAATTATATTCTGCTACAGATATAGAAAGATAGTAGTAACACTAAAATGCAAATATAACTGATCTAAAGCATTAATATTACAGTAACAAATATTAGTCACTGTTAAACAGGCTCACCACGTCCCTTTAAATGCTAAAATTATCATTAATTATTAAAAAGGCAACTTTTATTTTATTCATTCCCTGCTGTATTATGATGTACATTCGTAATGATATTTTAATTAGTTAGTATTTGACTTTTATAATATTTATAAGTTAGTTTTAATGAGATAAAGTCTTTTTTTTTACCGTACTTTAAACATTAACATTTATTTTGTTTAGAAAAACATATAATATTTAATTTTTAAAAAAGTTGATTTTATCACAACTTTATGACGATTATAACTAGAGATAAAACAAATAAATAAATGCCTAAAATTATTAAATAAACGGTTTTAACTATAAATTCGCTTGTTACATTTGAGTTTTGAACCAATATGAGGGTTAGAGCATCTTCATGCAGCATATATTATTATATGTCATTTGTGACGTCTTCATTGCTCGTTTGATCATGAAAACAAAAAAAAAAAAAAAAAAGATGGCGTGGTTAAAGAGTTTATAGAGCCTTTAATTTTAATCCTTGAGAGAATACAAGGGATGGAGGGAGAGAAAGCTACAAAGGATATTAGAAAGAAAATTTTAATTAAAATGAATTATGGTTTGAAGTCTTTCCTCATGAATTAATTTTTATAAAAAAAAAAATTAAACAAAGAACAGCCGGCGGCAAAAGTAGAAGGTTGTGGGTTTTTTTTTTTTAATTTTCACTAATCATGTCAAATAATATATGTTCTTTGTATGAATAATATGTTTTTCTAACTTAAAATTGTTGAAAATATAATAAAATTTATGAAAATAGTTATATATAGTAATTAATTATTTCCTTTCGAACCCTATAACTCGACATGTGGGTCTGTTTAGCCTACTTTTATATCACATTATTTGTTAAATAAAATGCATTCATTATTTTTGTTGCACTTATTTATTTATATTAAAATTGAT
>NW_027104738.1:601162-612869 GCF_000696795.3 Halyomorpha halys
TAATGGATTGGCAATTTAGACCGTTTATCTAGTAAATGTTGCAATAGTCGGAATCTACGAGCAGTTTCTTGTCTTTTTGGTCTTGTATGAGGAATCCATGTCAGTCGTTTGTCGAGATGTAGTTCTAAGTAACGGATCTGTTCGACAGGAATAAGTGGGGTATTATTAAAGGATATTGTAGGGGAAGAGGTCATGGGTTTACGTCGATGAGTAAATGTGATTTGGTGGAATTTATGGGTAAATTAACTTAATATTTCTTTTTCACAATCAAACAAGAGCTTCTCATTGCAAAAAAAAGTACCACTTGATATAAAGATTTGGTAATAAATAGATCCCTAAGAGACCCTCCCTGCTCATCATAGTTTCAATTCGCATACGGCGCCATCGATTCTGCACACAGTGTACACTCGACAAAGCCCTCAAAATACTCATGGGTAGAAGAAAGCCGCACACTTCAACTGACATCATTGTACTAAAGTATTCCTTATTAAGATATTATGAGATAGAACATTCAACAAAGTAACGGTACAATTCCCAAAAGACGGTTAAAGAAATGTTTTATTTTTCAGAATTTATTAGCATGTAATCATTCAAGCATCGACTTCTGCACTGAAGTTTTGCAGTAAATTGTTCACGGTTGGAATATAAGCTCATATTGTGGGCTATTCCCCTCCCAGCGAGAAGCTAATACAAAGGCAAACTGATCGCAGCTGAAAAGAAAGAATATTGATGGAATTGAAAAGGAATGTTCCTATCAATAAAATGCAGGCATTCAACACATTGTAAGCAGAAAACTAAAGAACTAAAGTTAAAAAAAAAAATAAACATAAAGAATGGTTTTCTAGCAGGCCTAGCAATGATTCAGTTTATCTAGATTTGAGGATGTATTAAAATTGCGTTTATAAAATCAAAAGTTTGATATCAATTAATGTACTAATTTAAAATTAAATATAAATTAATATTTTTGTAAAAAAATAATACTACCAGGTTTATTTCCATTCCTTACAGAACTGTGATCCTCTCCCTTAAGAGGTATTTCAAAATTTCTACTACTTCATTGATTAAATATTTTCTAACAATAATTTAAAATAATATAATAATTTACCTATAATTAAATAAAATATTTTCTATGCTATATTTAAGCATTGACTATAAATTCTTTATTATTTTAAGCCACATGTCCCTATTCCTAGTCACAGTAGTCTAACAGTCCCCTACTCTAAGTTCATCTCACCATCCTGTGATTGGCCTTTACTTCCTTGTCTTGCGTTCTCTTGGTAGACTCGGTTGCAATTTTGGATCACCTTCTGGTATCAAGTCTGGTAACCTCTATTTCAGCTGTTCTTCTTTTGATACACTTAAGTGTAATCCTATCTGGACAAACGACTGACATGGAATCCTCATACAAAACTGACAGGAAACTGCTCGTCAATTCCGACTATTACAACATTTATTAGACAAACGGTCTAAATTGCCAATCCATGGCAAAAGACTGATCTACATGACTATTATAAGGCCTATCTGGACATACGTAATTGAGCTATGGGGTTCCACTAAACCATTTAATTCCTCTCGAATCCAATCCTTACAGTCAAAAATCCTTCGTAAAAATCCTTAATGCTCCTTACTTTGTCACAAATCAAATCATCCATCAGTACCCTCAATGTCCCATATGTTGCCAATTTGGCCAGAACCAGATACCATTCCTTCCATGATAAACTCCCCCAACCACCCAAAATAAATCGTTTATAAGCTGGCTTCTCTTCTATTAATTCTCCTAGGCGTCTGAAAAGAAGGTGGCCCGGAGATCTTCTCCTCTAGAAATGTTTTGGGAGTTCTATCAATGGGTAGATTCTCCACATGTTTGTATTATGTCATTGTATCACTTACAGCAAATTTACTTGATGTATATACGGTTGTAAATAACAATAAATAATTTTTAAAAAAAAAAAGAAGTTTAATCCCAGATTTTACTTTTGTGTTGCTGATGCGGTCTAATCTTGTGATACCTATCATGATTCTTGAAAATGCAGATTTTCTCGCTATTTTCTTCCATCTGACCTTCTGAGATCCACATAAAACTACATGGTACAAACATGTTTCCAATACCTTCTATTACTTTGCTTTTAATTCTGGAGGTAGTTTACTTCTAAAAATGTTTTCCATGCTCCAGTATTATTTCCATCCCATGTCAACTCTTCCATCTTTTCTGTCTTGAATGAAATTAGCTATTTTAAATAAATGTATATATATTTTTTTACAGTGAAAAGTGTAGACAGTCCAGCTTGAGTGTATTGTTTGTTAAAATTAAATTAAAATCTGTACTGCTACAACCCATAAAGGGTCAGGGGTTCAGTACTTTGTAAGGAAGTATTTGGTCAGAATCACGCTCAACTGCCAGATTTTTACCCAATTTAAGAGGCTGGGTAGACCCCAGGAGGGCTCCAGAACCCACAGGAGTTGACTCACGGCTACAGTGTAACACAAAATAATTTTCTGCCCAGCCCGATTCGAATTTGGGTCCTTGGAGTTAGTAGCCACGCGCCTTATCCCGGAGTACTTGCGCCCCCTATTATAGGTTTATATACAAGATTTTAAATTTATTATTCTTGTAAAACAACAATAGGATGTATGTAAATAGATGTAAATAGATATTGTAATATGTAAATATGTAATATGTTAATATGTATATGTAAATATGTAAATATGTAATATGTATATTATATTGTAATATATAATATGTAAATAGATATTGTCCAAGCTAACTCTGGTTGTACAGAGGTTGCCTCACATACAAATAAATATACAATAATAATAATAATCTAATTTCCAGTATATTATTGAAATTAATATTTGTTTTAATAGAGAGAGAAAAAAAAAGTAAAGTTAAAATGAAAAAGCCAGAAAGAATAAAGGAAAAAAGTTTTGAAACAAATCGAGAAAGAATTGAGAGAGAAAGAAGAGAATCAATCCAACTTGCCCATTATTTTCTAAAGAAAGAAGGTGGTAAAGTTTTAATCAGTTTAATCAAAGTTCAATAGCCAAAACAATGGGAGAGAATTCAAAGGATTTCAACCGCCCACAATCCACCATTTTATAAGGAATTTCACCATGATTCAACAACTCAGAATATCATTCAATGTAATTAACAATTATGTAACTATAATTGAATTGTTGATAAGTAAAACAAAAGTGCAGAAAATACAGTAATAAATTATTAATTAAAGAATTTTTATACCCGGCATAGTTGATGCAGATAAGACCATCAGGTAAAAACATGATAGAGACGCAAGTTAATAATACTATTATCAAAATCACATTTTGTTTTAATATATATTTTCTTACTCAGATAATTTAGTTTAATCCCCAATTAGTTCATTTTAATGACTAGTTAACAGTTCACTGTGGATATACATATGAGGAGAAGATGGTTTGGAGCGCGGTCAGTGAGGAGCAAAAAAAAAAAAAAGATAAAGAAAATAGTGAACAAAAGAAATTACAGAATAATTAGAAAATAACAAGCAATGTAGGCACATAAATAATGTTAAAAGAAAATTCATAGTTTAATTATTATTAGAAGGTAGAAAGCTACACGAGAATAAGTAATATTGAAATTAAAAAAAGAGTAAAAAATAAAAAAATGATATACATACGAAAATCTAATAAGTAGGATTTTTTTTGTGTTATAATCTCCTGGACAATTATAGCGAATAGGTTGGTCGATCTACGACATGTCACAATCTCACAAGAGATCATAACACAATAAAGGCAATCCTTCCCCGCCGGACCCACCCCACTAAGGCCCCCAGGAAGCGACGGTCCTATATCAATTTAAAATATTTGCTTTAAGAGGAGACTTTAATATAGTTAAATCGAGCGATATTTAAAAAGAGTCTCAAATTGAAAAACGGGTAAAATGTATCAAATTAATATTATTTAACATCAAAGTTGTGGGAAACATCAAAAAAATGGGGAAAACATGAATATAATTAATAAAATATGTAAGTAACATAACAGGATTATAGAAATAAAATATAGTTATATAAGTTTAAAGAGTAAGGAAATAGGAATATTTATAAGAAAATATATGAACAATGAGAAAGAGGAATATTTATAAGAGTAAGAAAGAAAATATATGTAATCAAAGTAACATGTACGTAAAACAATAGATTGAAAAAAAACATGTAAAGTTCTGTAAGCCAAAAGGATTAATTAGTAAATATGAAAATGATTAGGGGTGGTGAACAAAACTTAAAAACACGGATAATGAAGAAAAGAGTAGAAAATGGATAACGGTTAAAAAATTATTATTATTTGTTTAAAATTATTATTATTTATTAAAAACCATTATTATGTATTTAATTTTTTCTATTTATTTAATATGGAACGATTGCACACTTTCAGCTTTAACACGGTTTGGCCCTAGAATGTGGCAGGTTGTATTATTTCAATAAAAGTTTCAAAAATAAATAATAATATTCTAATTTAATCTTAGTTTTAAAAAAATATAAAGAATAAAAAAAAAAAAGAAAACGAAAAACAATGATAATATTTTCAAGACTTGAAAAACTTACGACAAAATGTTTAAGGAAATTATTTAGTTACATACCAGGAAAATGGTTTTAAATATTAAAAATTCAGATATTTTACAACATTAAGAAAATGACACAACAAGAAGGTTTACTTATTAAAAGCATCTTTACTAATGTAAATTAATTAATTAACATTAAGGATACATCTGTACTTTCCTTTTCCTATTGATTTTGAAATCTGTTATTTAAATTACGTTTCATGAATAATTGATGTTTCGTTAAAAAGATTTTTTATTTTTAACAGGCTTTGAGCTTGCTAATTGCAAAGCTTTTGAGGTATAAGAATTAACAAAATAACTTTAATAACAGCCGTAATCTTATTCAAAACAAGCCATGGCTTTAATCTTCCCTTGATAATAATGAACGCACGTTTATCCACTACCTCCACTTATCAAAATTCCTTTCATCAATGGCCAACAAAGGCCTTCATAAGATCGGTTATTAATTGTAAACAATTTCTATATTAATTATTTAAAAAAAATGATTGCAAATTAGTAAACAATGGTTTATTTATTTATTGTTTAAAAAATATTTTTATAGAAGAATAATAATAGCTGGAAATATCAAAGGCAATAAGTATTACTTTACATTCTTGACGTATATTCTGACTAAATTAAAGAAAGGAAAATTATTAAATTACAGCATTAATACTAACAATATATATATAACGAAATGGTTCATAAATAAAATTAGTTTTAAGTAAAAAATTAAAAAAAGAAATAAACACATTTGGCACATATTTGCACCTGTATGTAAGATTCAGCATTGAAGATCCTATACCAAAATTTATCTTCTTCTTGGGGAAAGCAACGCAAGTTTCCAAGAGTTTCCAGTGCTTCTCTTCTAGCCGCGTCACAGGCATTGAAAGCCAGTGGAGATGGAGTGGAGTAGAGAAGTTATAATGTTCAATAAAAAAATTTATTTTTATCTTTTTGGAGCATTTTAAGCACCTAGCATATTTCAGGGCATGTATATTCCAAAAAATTATCGACAGAAAAACAGGCTTTGAGGTCTCCGCAGGCCATATCTACCAAAATAACTTTTGTATCTGTGTGTGTCCGTGTGTCTGTATTCAAGCCGTTTCCCAATTTTAGTCACTTTTTAAATATTGCTCCATTAAACTATCGTAAGACCTCTCTTCCCGTTTAAAGTAAATGTTCCAAAATTGAGTGGGGTTTTAGTGGGGCGGGGCGACCGAGAAGGATTACCATTAATAGATATTAGTTTGATGATCTCCTCTTGTGGCATGTCGTACACAAAAAGTCGTAAAAAGTAATGAAGATCCATGTTTTTAGTAAAAACGTATAAATAACAGGCGTTTGATTTATACGATTACATCATGTTTTAACACGAATTCTAGCAAGGGGGGGGGAGGGCACAGGCGCACTTTCGAGACTTGATAACGTTTTCTTGTCACCATAGTTAGTCAATAATTATTTTTATAATTTCACTTAAATTATATATGAGCCTTTTGCATTCAATATTGATTCTACAGTAACTTAGGATTAAATAAATATTAATTCTCAAACATTTGATTCAGTCAATCGGTCAATTAAAAGGTTCCTTCGGAAAATTATTGTAAGAGCTTTGCCACAATAAATAATTTAAAAATATCTCATAGAACAAGGATTAATTGCAACTCAAAGTAAGATATAACTGAATGCGAGCGCCGCATCTTTTTTTTTTTATTTTGCACTATCCAAGATTAAGTGGATGAAAGGGTCAAGCGGACATCGTTGTTACATGAGATATCCATGACACATATCTTAAAAGTAGCATGTTAACGTACTTACTACGACGTTGACACGTGGATTAGTCAGTATCGTCGACAATATACACGATCCGTTTACAAGTTTCCACACATGAAAATGTATTTTGTATATTAACTTTGTTGACAAAGTGAATATTGAATTATTCAGGGGATGCCTAACTTAGTATAAATAATTTACTGTCCTTCGTGCCTAGTTATAACTCAAATGCGTCACTGTCATGCCTAATTCTTTACTTTAGAACGTTTGCATTCTAATTTCCAATTAGACTAATTTCATCGCAAGAGAGCGTGGATAAGACAAGTATCTATTTAAAAAAAATACAAATATCTACAAACAACTTACACTTTTCCGTTCAAATCGAATATTTTATTTTTCCATTTTTTTGTTTTACATTCACTAAAAGCTTTTCATTAAAAACATCTTTTTTGTTGTTCAAAAAATATATTATGTATCATTGACTATTGTTGTATTTCTTATCCTGCATTTAATAATGCTTGATCTACTGAATAAACATTTTCATTATTCAACAATATTTTTTTTTATTAGAAAATCGTTGGTTGATTGCATGTCATGAATAGAAGGAAGATGGTTAGGGTACAGACAAAATAATACAAGTGGTACATAGACTATTATTATGTAAACATAAACACCTAAAATAATGTAACAAAGTAAGAGAAAAATATAACATGGAATAGAATTAAACGTTACATAAAAATGTAACGGCATTCGTTAACCGTCAAATCCCCCCACTCCTCTACCCTGTAGATATCTTGCATCCACTCTAGCTCATTCTTTTGCCTTCTATCATTATGAGAGGAGAGTGTCCATTATTTTCCTTTTTTTGTGTGTTTTATTTTATTCTTTCCCTTAATTTCTCTCTTTTAGTGCGTACTGTATTTTTATATTTCTCTTTTATCTCATTTCGTTATCATTACAGACCTAATACTTTTTTTTTATTCTTATTTACTGATACTTTTCCCTGTATTTTATTTTCTTTAAATTAATTTGTCATTTCTATGTAAATTTTTACATATTTTAACCATATTTTTTCCTTACTTTGTTACATTATTTTAGTTTTTTGTATTTTTTTAGCTCTGATGAAGTCCTGCAAAGTGGGGCGAATCGTAAGCTCATAAAAAATAGTTTATTATAGTTATAGTTTATTAGAGAGAAATTATTACCATTTGAGTTATTTTGACCGCATCCAGACTGCCCTATCTTCCCTTTTTTAATATTATTTTATCATTTCACTAGCGTAGTTAAGGGATTAGATCAAATCACTTACTCTCTATAGAGAAATCATCCCACAAAGTTTTTATTTTTATAGCTTTCCTAAATTAGTCTCTATCTCACGAATTTGATTAAATGTCCATATTAATCATCTTACTATGACGTATGTATAATTCTAACTCCAAAATTTCGAATATTTTTTACTTAAGAAAGTATATTCTGCTTATATTTTCTCTTATAAACGAGTCTTTACAAAATTTTTATAATTTTTTTTTTGTAATCTTATATTGTACTTATTAATTTATTTTTATTCTACGTATTACATAATAATCCAACTATATCTGAAGGGGAATGTTCCTTATGTAACCGATCTAGCCCGAACCCGATATTATTCCTTCCATAATAAACTCCCTAACCACCCAAACCCACTAGTTTCTAACCTTGCTTCCTCTTCCATTCCTGGCAATCCTCCAAGGCGCCTGAAAAGAAGATGGCCTCGTGACCTTATATTGTAAACTGTTTTCTAGTTGTAAACTGTGTTCTACTACTGAGTAGTTTCTCTACATCCTGTATCATATCATTATGTCATTATGATCAAATTTACTTGTTGTATTTTTTTATATAGTTGTAAATATCAATAAATAAAAAAATATCTGAAGGGGAAAAAATGATCCCCTACTAACACTAATTGCGGCAGAATCAGTGGCTACATTTTATTATAAGCCAATAAAAGTATCTATCTATCTAGATAAAGTGCTGAGAACGTTGTTTCATATAATAATTATGAAAAATAGGTATACTTTAATATAGTCTTTTGGTAGAACAAACTGCTAAGGATACGAAAAAGGCGGAAAGTAATCAAAGATACTTCGCCTTGAGTCTATTCGAGACTTGATACTTATTCCTTGCAAGTATTAGGGCGACTTGGTTAGCAGACTTCCTAATAAGGTCGGGGGGACCATACTAGGAAGTAAATTCTGTCGAGGAAGGAAATGGGAAGGGGTCCGATAGGACAATAAGACGCGGCGGTTTATGGAGAGGCTAAGAAGCCAACAGAGGAAAAAGCTCTACGAGGGAGCGGTTTGGCTTTGTGGTGTGGTTATCAGGGCTCTGATGAGGAGGCGTCGCTACAAAGGAAACGGTCGTGGCCCGTAATGAGGAGGTCTCCGGTCTCCTTCATTTCGGCCTCGCTTGTCCTTTGCAAATACTGTCATGTATACTCCTCCCCTTTTTACATTACAGTCACAACTCTAATAGGCAATAATTCTGTTAAAAAGTACCGGTCATAAAAATATAATCTAATCCTGTACAGGGTGTTATAGGGTTAAGTATCCTTACTTCATTTTTGATACAAGAATCTCAAAAGAAAAAATACATATCTGAATATTTCCATAAATATGAATTATGATATTATATGAAATTGCGTTTTGATAAATGAATAAATATGCGTTCCTATTACTATATTAATGAAAAGTAAACATTAACATTTATATTAAATGTTGTTGGCAGAGATTACCTTGAGTATTTTTCTTTCCTAGCAGCAGAGGCCGAACGGCTCTAGATACGTGGTATTATTTTGTAACTTTCAATTATCATTGTTTGTAAAGAATTAGAGGTATTGACCAGACTTGAAGATACCGTTTGTTAAATGCCACCCCAAAACAAAGATTCCAGTGATGTCAGATCCAGAGAGCGTAACAGTAACCCATATGCAGTGCCGTTCAGCCACAGTCTTGGCACTTAAAATTTTAACAATTATGTCCCATATATTATGCATACGATTATGTCCAATCTCAAGTAGTCATGTTCAATGTGGAGGCATAGATTTATTAATTTGAGATTAGTGTCATTTATGATGATCTCAAGAAAGAGAATGTAGACTTCAAGAGGTGGTTCCCTGCCTAGGGATAGAAGAATAGAAGGAAAGAGGAGAATGCTGAGGGAAAACCTGAAGCCTTACCATCCACCTGAGTGAGTTAACTCCATTTTATGGATAATGTTATACAATTATATCAACTCATCAATACTTGCATTCTTTAATGGCCCTAATTCAAAATTTACTAACCGAATCTAACCATGGCCAGCCTCTAATAACCATATCAATTATTCAGTAGATTACAGAAATGTTTTCCCTTTTCCGGTATCTACAACCATGTAAATTGTTCAATAGAAACAATTTACGAGTATAGGCGGAATTAAAATCTCCCTAGGAGAAATCTCCACCAAAAATAATTAGAAGAAAATTCTTCTCTACTCACCTCGCCCCTGAGATCCCAGAATCAAGGCCTGGTATTATCTTCAGTTTAAAATATTTACTAAAAAATAAAACGAGTAGTGATGTTTGAAAAAAAAAAAACTTATATCAATATCATAAAATTGGCCAAAACTAGGAATTGGCGTGATTCTATCAAAATTTGATACAGTGGTTTACGTGATAGGGACAAGTCGCTACAAAATAGACTGAGCTGAACTGAAAAGTATCTTTTTTATGGATTCCGACTCTCAGAATGACGAATTACTGGAAACGAGAAAGTAGATGAAGCTACAACAGAAGTCCAGTTATTAGAAAATATAACACTCATTTTCCCCTTCAGATCCGGTTCAACTAATACGGATAGGTATATTACATGACTGGCAACAGAATTAGATTGCATCACATATAATAAGCTTAAAATCATAAACCAACTGCTGAACACATCCTCCCGAAAATATAGAAGAAATGAAGTGGTTATAACGCGCCCCAGAATTGCACACTGTAGTCCAGTTGACCCATGACTACCTCATAACAAGGAAAGATCCACCTCAGAGTCAACTCTGTAAAGTAATTATAATTGTAATTCATATGTTCGAGGATTTTCCTCAATACAGAGGGATCATAAAAAAATATAGTGTTGTTCTACAAATCATCAAGACCTTGTGCGACAATGAGGAGAATATTAATTATTAGAGAGGTTTGTCGGGGAGTGCGATCAGCAAAGAAAAACATAAATAAACAAAACAATATTTATTTATTTTATGCCGACGTTTCGACCTGAGTTTCAGGTCTTCATCAGGGGTTATGGCGTAGAAGGTAGGCCTAAAACTGAGGAGAATATTAACATGTCCATTCTGAGAATACACATAATCAACCCTGTAAAGAAATTACAACTGTAATTCATATATTCGAGGAGGGATCATAAAAAATTATAAAAAAATTATTAGTATCATAAATTATCCCATTATAAAAAACCATTAAATGGATAGTTTAATAAATTACAATTAACAAAAAATATTTTTTAGTTACAAGGACAACAATTCTAGATTTTTATTTAGATTGGAAATTGGGTCAAAAAATGACTTAAATTAGTCTCTTGGAACCTCAAACCATGTTATTTTTAATCAAGACAATATGATTTTTAATGAGTCACATTTGAATTCGGATTGTATTCAGTTGAATCCGAAATAGGATGTGTCCTTAGCATTAGGTTTGTGGGACCCCCAAAGCTACTTAAATGGACAAGGACTGGAGAGGGATTAGCGGCAGAATCGGGAGGCTGATCCATTAGTGGTGTGTTTATTGTGCCGCTAAGACAATTGTGTTGTTGTGGCGGTGGCACAATAATAGAAGCCACCTCCTCCCACTCCCTGATTAATTACTGGCCACTTACCAATTTAACTGAGTCTAGTCATTATTGGTCCCTGCCCTTATCTTGGTAATGTCTCCATCCACTCCCTTGGCAATGAATCATATTGGGTCCGTTCGTTTGTTAGGAATCCTACTGGTGCCTTGGGCTCTCCCCCTCCCCCCAGCTTACTACGAATTCAATAATAGGTCAGAGTAAGTCTTACCTATACAATGTTGATGAAACCAAGTAGTCCAGTAAAATTGCTAGTTAGCATACAAGTAATTTTAAACCAATTTCTTTAAATGGATTTTAGTGCAAATCTGCTAAAAGATAATGGTAAAAGTTTGTTATGAAGATGATGGTTATGGGTGCGGTCACAAAAAAAAACAAAAAAAGTTAACAACTATTTATTTGCCGACGTTTCGCCCCACTTTGTAGAGCTTCATCTTTGAAGCTCTTTGCCATTTTCTTCATAATTTGAATTAATACCGTCAATTATACATATATA
>NW_027104738.1:613874-615191 GCF_000696795.3 Halyomorpha halys
AGACGAACTTAAAAAAAAAAAAAAGATGAATAAGGGACAAGGAACTGAAACGCACGTATTCGAGATAATAACTGATTTATTCTTGCACTTAATTCTCCTTGTACACATTCTTTCTGTTTATTAACATGAGGAGTTAGGATTTAGGCTTATAGTTCGCTTAGCCTTCCCATAACTGATAGATAGATAGAAAGATAGATAACTGATAGATAGATAGAAAGATAGAAAACTGATAGATAGATAGAAAGATAGATAACTGATCGTATAATTACAAATATGAAGAAGATGGTCAGGGTTGTGGTTAAAAAATAAAACACCTTTACATACTTTTCAAAAAGTCTGTAAAGCTTTCATATTGAACAGCCCTGAAGAAGCCCTACAAAGTGGGACGAAACATCGGATAATAAATAGTTGTTAATAACTTTTTTATTCTAGTTAACCATTTTTTTTTCTAGCCCTTCAAGTTGAACAAACGACCAAGCTTATAAAATTATTCCTAATATTTTCAATAAGAAGTCAGTATTGAAAAATGGTTATTTTAGTTAAATATTATATTTCTATCATACTTTTAGAAAATAAAAACAATAAATTTGGAGTTTTTCGATTTGTGAAAGTGAAATATCTGTACTGAAACGATCGAGAAATATTTCAAGCTGAAAGTAGGGTGGAATGTAAAAGTAATAAGATGAGCGCACCGTACCAGATTTTAAATTCATATTTACTCTTAGTAAGGTATATTTTGTAATTATTCCAGTATATAGTTATAGTTAATATGTCTTCTGTGTACGTGATATTCATTTTTAAGATATCATGAAGAATATAAAATTCATGAAGGAGATGGTCAGGATTGCGGTCAAAAGAGAAACGAAAATGGTTAAAAACCATTATTATTATTTTCCGGCGTTTCGCCCCACTTTGTAGAGCTTCATCAGTGCTGTTCAAGTTAAAAGCTTTGGCGACTTTTAGTCGACAAGTAAGTCGCCGAAGCTATCAACTTGAATAGCCCGACAGATAACCAATAAATGTGCCTACAGGTAAAAAGGTTCAGAACGTCCGCCTTTAGGGACAAAACAGAAGGTTAAAACAGAAAGTCCTCTCCTCTACTTTCTCAGTGCCCCCTCCACATCAAATTTTGAATGATCGGAAAAATAAATAATATTTATTTATTTATTCATTCAAGTATTTCCTGTAACCGGGGTTTCTTTTTTTTTTTTTTTTTTATTATATTTTCCTCTTAATCTATATGTTATTCTTATTCTTGTAAAATGTATCTAGTTGTTTGTTCTTGATAGACTGATCTACTGCTGTGACTATGAATGA
>NW_027104738.1:615806-623160 GCF_000696795.3 Halyomorpha halys
ATTTTATAATATTATATTATCTAGCTTCTACTATTAAAAGATCTAGCAGGTATTAGCTAGTCTGTTAGAGGGCAGACAACACGATTAAATACACTTCGGCGAACTGACAGTATCTGCCATTATTCTCCACCACTGACCATTCCCATGGATACGCAGTGCCGGCCATCCAGGCATGCCTGATAACGATTAAGTCTTTAGAAATACTGATATAAAGTTTTAATCATTACAAATTACTGATCTCTTACGTCAAATTAAATATAATCGGCACATAAACGCCTCATATAATAGTTTTGAGAATTTTGTGAAATCACACATACGCAAATATACGTTCACACAGATTTGATGTTTAAAAACTGGATTAGATAATACTGACACATTTCTAATATAAAAATGTTTTTAGTTTTATCTGCGTATGTACTATTAAGTAACCAAAAATGATTTTTTTTTATCGTTATGTTAATTATTTAACTAATTATAAGTATTGTTAATTATCCAATAAGAAATCATAATAAGTCAAATAAGAAAATTGTTGATTTCATTAATTATTATCTGATGAAAACGTTTTAGTGTGGAAACTATGTAAAGTGAATAAATAGGGGTGTTTACATCGGTACCTGCTCGTGCTATACTCCAGGTGTCCCGAGTGGATTTTTATGATTGTAATTAATGTGTGGAAAAGGGGGCTGGAAATTGTGAGACTTTCCGCTAATTAACATGCATGTATTTTTGTTTTTATTCAATTAGTTAGTTCCCTGGAGGGGCAATAATGATTAATGTGTTAGGTTTTGACGTCTTCGTACCTCCGTGGCTGGCCAGCGTGTCCTGGACCCTGGCGTGATGGTAGGGGTAGGCTAGGCCTGGCTTGCATAGTGCATAGGCTAGGGAGGTATTACAGTCGCAGCGTCTTCGGGGCCTTCCGGTGTACGCGGCAAAGGGGGGGGCATCAGAAAATGAGACCCCCGACCCCGACTTTATATAAATTCAAAAAACAACGGCAAAAATCGGATTACTTAAATCCGACAAGGGGCATTCATGATCTCATGTTACAGACAAAAAGTTTTAACATCTCAAATGTAATAAGTATGTGAGTAGCCTAATTGAAAGTCAATGTTACATGTTAAAACGCGAGGAGAGCTCCTAGCGGATTTTCTAGGCAACTTGTTTGGTAAACTTGTAATCTTTAGGAGATAATAAAATCTTCAGCAGCTTTGTCACATCATCTTTTATCCATTACCTTATTACAGATTACAGATAAGAAACGTCTTAAGCTAAAGCAATACCAACTACGAGCAACTAAACTATCAATAGAAAAAATGGTTAGGAGCTCAGCTAATATGTAGCGTGATTTCATTCTCCATTTAGCAGACCTATTAACAGACAATCAACCATTTTAAATGTTATATCGTTTTAAGATGCTAAAAGAAGGAAATATTTCTCCATATAACACAATTAAAACACAAATTAAAGTGCTAAATTACAGATCATGAATACTCATAAAATAAGACATATAAAAAGGACTTAGGTTCATATTTTAAATTGTATCACACGAGGAAAAGATTAATTTCATTTTATGTTTTACTATATTCCTCAAAACTTTATAATTCTATGTATTTCTGATGTAATGAGTTATGACTGCGAGGCCATTTAGGCTATGCAAGATATAATCGATTTTGCATAAATGCCAGAGCGTCTATACATCGATTGTGTGTGTCCATCGACTATGAAGACCGTCACCATGCTCAGTGAGTTTAACATCAACAACCATTGACAATACTAACACGTATTTATTAAAGGATTACTAAAAATCTTGGTATAATGAGAATACCTATCAGAAGATATAAATAGGGCTAAAGATATAAGTGAATTTTTCCCTACGGACTCAGGCTCTCGAAACATTTTTCTACATGTAAGAACTTTTTTAAAATGACATGCCTGGCATAATGAATGCCTTAGTATGGATATCTTGTAGGCTATAAGTAATAAAAACATAACAACTATTAGGAATACATACTATGAAATTCTTCCAGAACAAGCCTGAAGTTAATGAAACTTTAAATCTAACTTGAATACTCGTGACTTTTTCTTTTATAGCCATCAAATTTGGTTGTAATAATAAAAATAAATTTTACATTTTAAAGAATACAACAGTTTAAGAAAAGAAAAGGAAGCCGTAATGCAATCGGAAAAGGTCACGGGTTTTCCCGTTCGAATCGGATGTATCTATTTTTCCTCTTTTTTTTTTTTCCCCCCTTCAGTTGTCATAAATATCTGTATTATTTTGTATTCATGGATTGATTATTATTGCTAACAATGTGAAATGGCTATTAAAAAAATAAATAAATATAAAAGGTACTTTAAGCCCTCATTTCAGTGAGGATAATTTCTAATAATAAGGGTATTCATGATCTCTAGTTTACATGTTAAAGCGTGTTAAAGGAAAAATATTTCCTTCTTTTATCATGTTAAAACGAAATAACATATAATATGTTTGAGAGTCTGTTAAATGGAGAATGACGTCACACAACAGTCAAGCTAGGTCGTTACCATTTTGTTTGTTGCGTTAGGCTAATTCCTCTTAGTTTTTGTTTTGATTGTGTTAGTATTGTTTTGGATGTTTTAATAACTAATAAAGCAATGGATGACAATAATAATAATGTAATGACAGTTGTCAATTAGCTCATCTTGATTCATTTCCACACAAGTTAAAAGATCAAAAAGATACTCAATTGCCAAAGTTTCACTTTTCACTCAATTTAGGCATGTTGCAATAAATTATTTTAATCACTTAGAAGTAACCAATAACATGAATTTTTGGACGGAAAGGTTATAAAACAAGTTGCTCAGAAAATCCGTTAGGAGCTCTTATGCATTTAACATGACTTTAAATCGGGCTGCTCTCAATCCTATAATTATAACATTTTTTATTTATTAATTGTAGTTTACAACTGTACAAAATAATACAATAAGTAAATATGTTGTATGTTTCATATACACTTGCAAATCTTGGGTAGGAACCACCCATTGGTGGTACTTCAAGCATTAATTTAAATTAGAAGGTCCCGTGGCCATCTTTTGTTCAGAAGCCTCGGAGGATTATCAAGGATTGTTAAGGATGAAAGATTAAGAAGCAATGGGTTAGGATGGTTAAGGAGTTTGGAATGAAAAGACGCATATCTGTTTTGGGCCAAATCTGCAACGAATGGGATGTGAAGGTCTTTGTGAATGAGTTTATTTGTAACGTGATAAGGAGGATTTTACGTAGGATTTTGGATTGGATGCGAGAAGAATTTGATGGTTTGGTGGAGCCCCAGAGCTCAATTCCATATGTCCAAATTGGTCTGATTATCGTAGTGTATACTCATTTTTTGTAGTGAATGGGAAGAGCGTTTGTCAAGTAAGTGTTGTAGCAATCGGAATCTACGAGCAGTTTCTTGTCGTTTCAGTCTTGTGTGTGTATTACAAGTAAGTCTCTTGTCAAGCCTAGTATCGAATCTGTTCAACAGGCGTTAGTGCAGTATTTAGAAAGTATTCTGTAGGACAGGAGGAATTATAACATTTAAAATGTTAAAGAATTTTACATTTAACACATCATGAATACCCCTAATGTAGATTTAAAATATTTGATAATTTCCTTCTTATCAGGTATTTAATTGTAGTTATCTTCTGTTTATGTTAAAAAGTGTTCTGCTTTATAATTTACTTTCTTTCTTCTCGCTTTCACGTTATATCCTCCTTATTTATTGCCCCCTCTTAATTTACAGGTTGTTTATTCACCTTCATACCTACAAGGTATTTCAAGGCCATAATACATCTGCTACAACTAGCCTAATTTCAGCAGAAAGCGTCCCTATGATAAAATTACAGATAAAAATACGAGAGACGAAAAAGACAAATTCCATACAACAAATAAACGTTGTTTTAAGGTAAATCACAAAAAAAAAATCCAGTGGTTTAAGGTTGAAAAACACCTATAACGTCTAATAGTAGAAAAACAAGATGGTTGATGAAAGACACGCTCCACTTCCCCATTATCAGTTCCTGCTGAGACCGACCGTTGAAGAAAGCAGTAGAAGCAGAAAGATAAAGCGCTGAGAGCAGCAACAATGAATTCGTTATTGCTGACAAATGGGGGGGGGGTTACTGCACCCCTCAACTCCCAGGAATAGCTCACTCTCAAATATTCCCTTATTAATAAGGAAACGAGGTTATGGAAATTTAATCAAAACGAAAAAAAAATTCCAAATCAATAATTTAGGTCCAGAAAAAAAGTGGCTTCCGTGCAATGCTACGGGGATGGTAAATAAAAAAACTAAAAATAATAACTACTAATAAAAAAACAGATATTACTGAATTAAATTGGAAAACTGTTTTTACTTACATATCTCATGTTATATAATACTGGTATGATTAAATACTGTTTGCTGAGGAGATTTTCTATGAATTATCAATACCTAATTATACTATTTTGATTTAGTTATTATAATAGAACACTTTTATTACATTTTTTTTTGTTTATATAAAATAATAAGTAATCTAAATATTTTTCCTCTTAATAACGATTACATTTCTTTCAATCAGTACATATTAACCTTAATATTTGTATCTATATAATATTAAAACGTAGTACACCCATTAAATTACAAATATTAGAAAAATGGCAGCCCAAGTGGGATGAAAGCTCTCAGAGTAAATTAAAAGAAATAAAATGATCAGTAAAACCATGGACAGCATCCTACGGCAACAGCCGCAGGGAGGAAGTTGCTCTAACCCGCTTGAGAGTAGGTCATACTCTCCTCACGCACTCTCACCTGATCCTAAAACTGCCACCTCCAACGTGCAAATATTGTCAGTCCATTCTCACGATTAGACATATTTTTGAAGAATGTACTCGCTATTTGCCAACAATAAACAGGATAGAACTGACCCCAAATTTATCAGAAGCTCTCACAGATGAGGAAGCTAAAATTACATTAGCGTTTGAATTTTTAAAAGCACATCACCTTTTATCTAAATC
Source organism: Halyomorpha halys (assembly GCF_000696795.3). Classification (NCBI taxonomy): domain Eukaryota; kingdom Metazoa; phylum Arthropoda; class Insecta; order Hemiptera; family Pentatomidae; genus Halyomorpha; species Halyomorpha halys. The sequence continues at coordinate 620,821 of NW_027104738.1, forward strand.
ATAACTCCTTTTCGATTTTTATTTTTTTTAAATTATTTTTTTATTATTTTTATTTTTTATTAACTCATTTTTTTTTACTTTTACCATAGGCGTTGATGACCAGAAGGATTTGATTTACGCCATTAAGCAACAATCAACAATAACAACGAAACACCAGCCTTCTAAAGGAAGTTTTCATCTTCCCTACTATTACACATAGTACATGTATCAATCATTAAGCAAGGTTCATAGTTTAAATTAAAAAAGTCACTTCTACAGTAGCTTATTCACTTGACAAACAGATAACAAATTATTTATGATCTTTACTAACAAATATGACCAAAAATAATAATTAAAAAAAATTTATTTACACATTGAAAAAAAGAATCATTATCAATTAAAAATCTCGCAACATATTGAACCTAGAAACATGTTGAGGAAAATACACAAAAATATTTATTAAATATATGATTTTTTATTTTTTCGATAAATAATCTTAGATGGAACAATTTGACAAGCCTGAAGAAAACAAACTAGAATAGAACCTTTCTCTTGCCAAGACTAGACAAATTGAAGACATTTAGTTTTTATTTTATTTTCATCAATTTATGTAAACAATATTATGCTAATAAGCAAAAACGGTCAATATTCATAGAATAGAGTAATGATTTCCTCTCGTTCTAATAACTTTAAAATATTGGAAGGAATATCTCAAATCTATTATCTTTAAATACAGTAAAATTTGATTATACAGAAGTTTAGAAGACTTTCATGTAATCAAAATTTATGTTTTTTACCATTATTATGAACACATTTATATTTTTTACTTACGAATTATTAATGTTATAAACCATAAATATTAAAAAAAATTAAAATTAAAATCTGTACCGCTACAACCCTTGAAGGGTTAAGGGTGCAGTACTTTGTAAGTACTGTTACTAAATGAACGGTTGTGCAAGGAGGTGATTTGGTCACAATCGACCTTCAGATTTTTACCTAATTAAGGGTACTCAATTTAAGAGGCTGGGTGGACCCCAGGAGAGCTATAATAACCCTATAATAAAAATTATCAAAATAAATTTAAATTAATTGGATTGGTCTTCATTAATAATAATTTTAAATGTAAAACTCTATCATCCAAACTCACGCGTGTGCTCATATACAGAAATTATCAACAAAGTGTAATTGAAACATAGAAAAAGTTACAGTCTATATGCTTTGCAGGAAATTAAAATAGAAGGCATAAAAGCTTCGAAAAGTGAATTAGTACAACACTAGTTCATTAGAAGATAGAATAAGAGAAGAAGATAAATGAAATATGTTTAAATAATTACAAGAAGTAATTCCGTGAGTTGTACACATGAAACTATATTTGATAATAATATGTATGGAGTAAAGATGATTATGTTTTAAAATTTCTAATGAATTAGGGCCGAAACGTTACCAACATGTAAAAAAACATAAATATAACGTAAAACACTTATAAAAACGTTTATTGTTATATAGCGTTATATAATTATGGATGTAATATGGTCTAAATGATTTTCCTCAATCATTTTAATTTATATATATAATTCCCTTTAAACCACAGGTTCTACACTGTCCTCACGTAACAAAAATATCACATCAGATAATTGGTACTCACAATTAAAAATCTGACTGAATATTGAAAATAAATCCAAAATTTACCATTTGCCCAACAAAAATATTAAATTCAAAACATTTATACGGTGTTTCAAACGAATTTGAATAATTGATTTTAAATAAAAATTCCCTGCTTACAAAAAAGATGAAAAAAATAAAATAAAAATCTCCATAACTAATACCAAAAACATGAGATGAGACCGTATCTATGTTGACGAACTAAAGGGTAAAGCTAAGATCTCCCCCACAAACGTATTGTATATAGAATGGGTATTTATTTTAGAAGGTAGACCTTCCGAACCTGAGGGGAAATTCCTTACTACATGGGGAAAAAAATTGATACTGTTAGGCGCAAGCAATATATTGTTGGAAAAACGATGATAAATAACCTCAGGCTGCTTTTTATGCAAAATGTTATACTGGATAAATAAAATGATACAGGAAGGGAAGAGATCCACTACCTTTATTCATCTTTAATAAAAGCAATTTTTTTCCCTCTCGTATATTTATTACATATATATATACTCTATAACATACATATATTATTAATACCTAATTGCACATCGAACTAAATAGTGAATATCTGAAGATAATTAAAGATTAAAAAAAGTCAATCCATTTCTAATAGAGAAAATTTAACATTTTTTTTTTTTTAATTTTTCCTGGAAGGTTGGATATAAATTGAAATACTTCTCTTACGAGAGCACAATACTTATA
>NW_027104738.1:623613-673768 GCF_000696795.3 Halyomorpha halys
TTATAAAATAATAATAATTATTATTATTGTATTTTTACAAAATCCCAATCATACTTCTAGTACACGAAGGTTGTAAAAAGGAAGGAAGAAAGGAAACAACGGGATATATTAAATCGATCTTAAGGTACCCAATAAACTTTATACAAAGATTTTAGAAAGAGAAAAACACTTTATTAGAAAATATGTGCTGGCCAAGTTCTTTGGGTTGCCTTATATACAACATACTTATGACTAGTAAAGCACAATTTTTTTAAATTATTAATATAAATAGTCACATCATAATTATTTTTTAAATTGTCACATTATAAAAATGTCTGCATTATTTATTTACTTTTTATTATTTATTATTTCTTTCCTTACACATTTTTTTTTCCTTCTAACTTTCTATCCTACTATAAATGTGTTTAATTTTTCTATTATTTCAATTCAACAAACTTTTCTCTTTTTTAAAAAAAAAAAATATAAATTTCAGATAAAAGTATAAAAATTACATAACCTTATCATATATAGTATTAAAATAAGTATATTCATAAAACCCGACATGGTGACCCCCATTTACTACCCATTAATATCAAAAAAAGACAACACTCTAAGACATGCAAGAAAAAAAAATTAAAATAGAATAAATAAGTGCATTAAGCTGAAAGTTGAAAGTAATAAATATAAAATTTGATAGATATATAAAATAAAATAAATAATAATTTTTATATTGCTTAGGGACACACCCTTATACCATTAATTTCTTCTTTACTACTTATTACACATTAAAAAAAAAGATAACAGAAAGAAAAAAAAAACACCCAAAACATTTTTGAAATAAAATATAAAAAATTCGTATACTGATGATTTTTATTTTTTTAGTAATTATGTTTTGTTCTCTTACGTTTATATATACAGGTATTTATTTTATTTTTTTATTATCTCGTGTTTCGGTTACTAACATGTTGAATGAGTGGAGACAAGAATAGAAGAAATTATAAGCCAATTTGTTTATATATTTACGTATGCTGTGTACATTTAGTTCTGAATGCATCTTACTTATTATTGTATAACATATATTGTTTATTTTACAGTTCTTAGGTATTTGTCTTGGAATAAAAATATTTTATTTTTTTCTAAATTTGATGGAATTAGTAAAGCGCTTATGGGACAAACATGTGTTATAAACCTTAGTACTGATTTATGAAGATCCCATTTATTTCTGGGAGAAGATTTGGATTTTTTATTAAAATATGAAAAAAATCGTGTAAGTTTTCCTTTCTTTTTTCTAATTTTAAATTAAAGTAGTGGTTGAATAACGGTTTACATTCTAATGTGAGGCTTGGATATTTTACGGATTTGGCAAAAAGGAGTACCATTTAAAACTATGTTCTAGGGAAGTATAGGTCGTCATTTTGGGAACATTATAGCTTATGTTTTTCAATTTTACGATGTAACCCCTATTTTTTAAGGTACTTCGATGGTTTTAAAAAAAAAAAAAAAACTTTTTTTAGATTATCAATTATTTAACTGAAGTCATATCTAAGGCTATGTTAACATTTCTTAAATTTTGCATAATATTTATAAATAAATTGATACAGGATAGTAGCCCTGCTGGAGACCGCCAATCGTATGTAACAAACCATATTTAAATATTTGTTTTTAATATTTATCATATTTACAATATTTTTTACCGTACGCAATAAACCATATTTGAAGACAAATATTAGATAACATATACGATACTTTTTCAAACAACATTGACAACGAAGATAAGAAATACTAAAATTTATAATGAATAAAAGATATTTATTTTTGAAAGCACATATTTATTCAGAGGATCAGTATGCGAAGGCTTGATTATCTTGATTATAAAGTTTATAAACCAACTCGAGAGTTTCGTTTAATAAGGGTGCGTGTAACCTTCCAAACATGGAAGTTTAAGGTGGCGAAGTTTAACAGACTCTATAATTACCGCCCATTAGCGAACCGTGAATTCCATAAAACACATCCTCTATATCAGAATAAACAAAGAGAACACTTTCTGAATAAGGAGGGAATTTTTGAAATAATATAATTTCAAACGCGCATAAACACGATACCGGCAATTAACACAGTCAACTAAAATGGTGTTTTTAGTAGCTTGTAAAACAGCTTCAAAGTCGGCCCGACATCCTGAATATACACTAGTTAAGGGAGTTGGCAAATAAACTTTATCCCAATTAGGACCGCCCTTAGAATGTGTTTAAATATGATATAACATAAAAGGAGCTAAAATAGTTGTTTAACTTGCCCAAAAATAACAGAAGGAGGTCAAGTAAGATATTAGTCATTTTCAAATAATATTTTTTATAATAAATGATAAATATTATAAAAATTTCTTAAAGGGTTAAAATAATAATTACTACAGTAGAATACCGATTTTTTAAAAAGGAATTTGCCTGTCCCAAAAAAAAATCCACATTAATTTTTAACAAACTGGTGAAGTGCGTGCATCACAATTTTCACTTACCACTGTAGGCGAAAATTCAAAACAATAAATTTCAATTTTTTTATTACTATAAAAATTCGTATTTTAGGGTTTCTCGAGGCGTGAATAAGGAATATCAACTTTGTTACTACCAAGAATAAACAACGGTTTAATAAAATATAGCAAACTCCAGTGCGTTAAGATTGGAAGAAGTACCAACTGGTGATCATTGACGATACATATACGAGCAGGGTGAGGGTAAATTAGATGAATAGAGTGTTGATAGAGGGAGGTATCCAGAAATCTAGACTAGATAGAGCCAAAACTATGACAGCTTCAAGTGTTGTATATTATAGTGCGAGAGATGCAAAACATAGTTTTATTGATTGAATATTATTACCTTCGAAAGCACATAAAGTTTGCTTGTGCTGCCCTAGAAAGGGTTGTTGTAATAAAAGATCGTGGATCTCAGTCCTGCCCTCAACTAGGAGGTATTGCCTAGTCAGATTTCAGAACAAATGCCATCATTTATACATAAAGCCACAAGTTATTATAGGACAACTGTTCTTCTATGTCGCAGAAACCACCTGCCAAGCAGGGCCTCCAGCTGCCGCCACACGATAAAGATCTGTTTGAAAGATATGGTGAAATGTCAGGGACAGGCAGGCAGGAGGTGAAGATAAGTTGAAGAGACCACGGTCGATAGTCGCCACAGCAACAGCCCCATTGCAATTATCCTGTTAATTGTAGGCAATCCCCTAACCCCCCCCCCTTGCTTCCTTTATTAAGTGCACCCCCCGGTACTAAAATCAAATTTTCTAAGCAATTTCCAACCCTAATCTATCACCATGGCCCGTCAGATTTTAGGTCCAGCATAAAAATCAATTATACATTACGCTTCATAACGCAGAGGATGTTCAGGAAGAAGATGTAGGAAAAAGTCAAACTACGAATATAAAAATTTGTTAGGGGATGCAATACTTTCCTAGAAATATTTTTGCTAAACCATTTGATTAATTATGTCAAGTACCAAAATTATTTACACTATCTTTGTCTATTAATAAAAATCATAGTTACAATAATCAATTTTATGTTTTTGCTGATAAAGTTTTTCATTCATAAGGGAAAAAATATGAACGAAACATCGAAATTTTTTTTGAAATGCAATTTCAAAAAATATTTATTGCACATATGAAGAGGTCAAATAAAACATATTTTTGGCCTTGACATCCTTCCGATTTTCTTCGGCGACTTATTTTCGCTTTTTATAAAATTTAACGGGAGAATTTTATAGCTAAGCACCTTGCGGCGAGGGCTTTAGAGTACTTGGATCAGAAAGTTGTGGATCAATAGCTATTTACGGCCTCGAAAAATAAATCTTGACAATTCCACTCCAGGGCTGTAGAGGTCTTCCATACAGGACTTGAGCCTTAATAAATAGAATAAAATAAAATTTAACGGGCTTAGAACACTTGATTTCTAAATTCCAAAATATAAATAATCCAAAAAATTTTCAGTAAGTATGATACAGATATTTCTTACAGGGTGTCCGATCCATTAGAAAACCACCAGAAATCAAACTATACAAAGAAAAAAAAAATACAACAAAAATGGATCCGACTGTTTTAGATAAAATTTTGGCACTGGCAAAGACAGAAAACAGGCTGATAAATGGTCAAAATTGTTTTGTTTTTTAAGGTTGAGAATGCCCTGAAACTTTAAAAAGTGAGGCTGTTTTGGCAAGTTTGTTAAAGCGCCAACTTAACCATCTCAAAGCTGGCTTCCAAGGAAAACTTGACCTTCCCAACACACAGGTTAAAATGTGTTGGTTACTTATAGGATAAATTCTTCTCCTCCGCATGTCAAAAATGTTTAATAAAATAAAATGTTAGGGTTAAACTAAAAAAATAAAATAAAATAAACAATATCCAATAAAAACTTAAATACAATACACGACTAAAAGATTCTTCTTATTTCGCTGAAAGGAAAGTAAAAAAAAAAAAAAAAAATACGACCATATAATTTGAATGCGAAATTGAAGCAGTATAATAATGATTAACGAATTGTAAATGCAAGAAATATAATCCAATAAGGAACAAATACAGAGGATTAGAAAAAAATTGAATGAAAGCGGCATGAAAAGAGTAAAGAGAAACAGACAGGACTGGAAAGAGCTTTATTCGCCCGTCTAGGATGGTTCAATCACATGATTCCTCTTCACGATCCTCTACCAAATCTGATTCCAGACTCTTTATTCCACCGACCTCTTTACCCAAACCCAGTCAATTTAATCTCATGGAGAAAAATCGTCTCGGCTATTCAGAAGGCTGAAAGGCATTCAATTTTTAGTGGCTCATTTGTAGAGCGATGGCGCGAGGATCCATTGGCCCCGGGAGGCAGGGAGTGGATTGAGGGACGCAGCAGTCCGGAAACTATTATCTTTCCTTTGACAAAGGTTTATTCACAATTCAATAGCTCTTCAAATGGCTAGTTTCCCAGTTCATTAGCTTTTAACGATCTTCTGATGAGCCCACCGATGAAAATTAGTGAAAAGCCAGAAAAAAAAAATTGGTTATATCATTTCCACAGATCCAATTAGTAAACAATTCAGTTTAGGCAAAGTACAATTAAATTAATTGATCTTTATATAACATAAAAAATGAGGGACGAAAAAACAACCATTTCGACCACATAAAATGCCGGCCCTTTTTATTGGCCTCTTTTAGTTTCGAAAATTATCCTTTACGCCCTAGTAACCTACATAAAAATCCTAAAAGTAAAATTGAATTTATAGTTTTCTTTTTTAGCAGTACTTTTTTTTACAAGGTCATTTTCTTCTTCGGGGTTTTCATATTTACAATATACAGAGTGTGTCAGGATTACGTGACCTAGGTGAAAATATGATTTTTTTTTTAATTATTTATTTATTGTAATTTACAACTGTACAAAATAATGCAATAGGTAAATATGTAGTATGTTTCATATACACTGGAAAATCTTGGGAAGGAACCACCCATTGGTGGTACAAAATATGAATTAAAGATCTCAAAAGATGATAAACATTTTCTATGAAAGTATATCCGTTAAAGGTTGGTTTACATATCAACATCAAACTAACTCAAACTTATGCAAGGTTAGCAATGCTATATCCTATCCTAAACAGAAATTCCAAACTAAAACCTGAAACATTCTTATATTTAAAACAATTCTCAAGCCACTGCTGATGTACAGCTGTGAAGTCTGGGGAGCGGTATCCTTCACGAAAAGGAAAAAACTACAATCTTTTCAAACTAAAATCCTAAGAATCGCAGTTAATGGTCCTTGGTTCATAAGAAATAGCCAATTGCATCACGAATTACAAATGGAGTCAATAGAGGATTACATCAAAAAACTGTTCATGAAGTTCCACTCCCAGTTGTCGACAATTACAGGAGCAGTGACCTACAACCTGGGAAACCCAACCTCAACCCGAAGACTGAAGCCCAGACTGCTGCAGGACATTCTTTTATAAATTTTAATAAATATAAAAATAATTCATAGTCACACAACCTTTATTTTACTTTTTATTATTACTCATTTTCTTTATTTATTGTTATTATGTTCATATCTTTTTTTTTTTTCTATTTTCTTTTATCGTCCCTTTTTCAAATTAACTTGTTTCTTTTTACTACTAGAGGGGAATGGTTTGTTTTATTTAAGTGTACCAATATCATTACTTTTTGTTATTAATTTTACTTTCCTCTTTTATTAAGAAGCATTATTTTTAACTATTTTTTTTCTTCTTTTAATAATAATATTGTTTATAGTTAGGAGTGTCTTTTGTATGAGACTATACCCTCCATAATCAACTGTTAAAAAAAAAAAAAATATATATATATAATATAACGATTATATCAACCATGTAAGGCCCACCAATAAAATAAAATATATAATATATTCAAAGCTTGGTTAACGAGATATTTACATCTGAGATTTAATTAAGATTTTGATCGTTATGAATTATTGAGGTTATAATAAATAATTAATTACGTGTTCCACCTTCTTTATTACTCAATTACAAAGATTATCATTTATATTAAATTTTATTGCCTCGAGCATTAAGAAAGGCTTTCACATTACTTGTACAGCAGTGGTGGCCGAACGGTTATGTTATTGTCCCGCTCTCCGAATCTGAAACCGCTATTTATTTATTTATTTTTTTAAAGATCTTTTAGGGTAACATTAAACCAAAATATATACAAGTTAGGTCTTACTTCTTAGCAGAAAACAATAACCAAAGATAGTAAAACAATAGTATAAATGCAGTACTGTTCGCTCCCTGTTGCTGCGAAAGAAAAATGCATAGCCGGTACTAATGCTCAAGGTAATAACTTTGAATGTATATTATGAATTTTAATGTTATCATTTCATAATTATTTTTTTAGTTTAACATAACTATGAACATTTATAGACGTAAATATCTTCTAAACAAAACGTTTACGGACATACCTTTGTACGCAATTTATTTACTTGTTTTGTGTTACTTAATTCATATTTCAAATCAGGACACGAATCTGAAATACCCTTTATTTATACATATGCTACATTTCTGTTACGTTTCGCCCTTTTCTGTTGGTCTATTCTATTTTTAAATATTATCGTATTTAGCCCGGTGACATAATTAAAATTTATTTTTTTTTAAGCATTTGTTACTATCTATTTAAAAATTTTCATTTATAAGACTTTATTATCTATAATATAGATTAATATTATATATAAAATTTATTTTTAAAAATAAAAGCCCTAAGGGGCAGCTGGTAAAAAGAAAAATTGTAACAAATACTTCCAGGATATGTAAAAGAGATATGCAATATATGAAAATAAATTTTAATAATGTGACTGGGGAGGTAACCTTTTTTTGAAAATGACTTACAAAAAGGGCCGGGCCGAAACGTTACATAAATATGAAATACGTAAATATATAATAAAACTGTAATACAATTGTTATTACTATCAAAATACATGTTTAATGAGACCAAAAGGTTTTTTTTTTCAGAATATAATTTAATAAAATTTTTTTTAAAGACTAATGAGAGAGAGAGAGAGAGAGAGAGAGAGAGAGAGAGAGAGAGAGAGAGAGATTTAAGGTTCTGTCTACAACAAAATTGTGGCGAAGTTTCGAGAATTTATTCTTCACATAGAAATGCCCCCTAGTAAAACACACACACATATATATATATATATACTGCTGATTGCGTCTTATGGGTATATGAAACTGGAGTAACAAGAGTTTTGTTATATTATGTTTATCCAGTTCAAAGGTTTGTGTAAGAGATTCTCTAAAATAAAACAAAAACCTTTTTTTTTAATTAGACAACTTTAAATAAAATCAAACAGGCATTATAATGAACATTGTTGAGTAACTTGAGCAGTTGTGTTCCGATCCGATATCAATGTCTACTTCATATTTACTCAGCAGATATTCAACTCCGTCATTACTGTTCGAGTTGATTTTCCCTTCAGAAACCCGAAGGACAAAACAGAGAAATAATAAACTGTGCACTAATATTATTATTTATTCATAATATTCATCTTTTAGTAATAATATTGCATTAATTACCACATAAGTAATATATTACTAATTGAGTAATTAACTTAATTATAATAATAATAATGATATTAAATGATAATAAATGAGCAAAGAACAAATCAGATATAACTGGAATAATAGTATTGACATGCAATTGTTTTCGAAATACCAATCTAGAAAATCTATGAAATTATTGAGTTGATTCATAGTTAAAAATAAAACCCAATCAATAACAATATAAAATTCAACATAATTATTGACCATCAACTATCAAGAATTAACAAGTGCCAAAATTACCCATCAATTAATTTAAGGTATTGGGGCAACTGTTCATGAGGGTTATTGAGTTGGTTTCCTCCAATGATGATGGAGTATTCTAGATAACCGACACGTTTCAATTATCCATTATCGACGTATTCAACGGAATCAACTGAATGAATCAACCGATGTATCAACAATCAGATAAAGCTTTTGCCCGGTTTAAATCACATGCTACATCAACAGGGGGTAGTTAATCATTAATTGAATTCAATTTTATCTTAAGCCTTAACACGATACAAATCTACCTTAAATAAACTCACAACAAATTGCTTGGAATCAAACTATACTCTATGTTCTATCTTCTCTTGACGATCTATTAAATTATAAAATATATTTATACATTTTAGACCTGATTTATGAACTTAAATGTTTACTGTATTTTATTTGTTTATGTGCCAAGCATCGAATGTGGGTTCCATTCGATCATGGACATTCTGTTCAGAATATTCTGTAGGTCGTTAGTTAATATGTCCAATACAGTCCTATATAATCCAAAGTCCAATAGTATATTATATTAATTACAGTGATCGCCATCAATGGAAGCAAATATTAGCCAATGTAATACAAGTACGGTCTACCTTAACGGATAGTTTGTCATGCAGGATGGTATACCAAACGCGCCAGTGTCAGAGATATCAAAACTCATTAGTATGTTCATTATTCATTACTATATTAGTTAATATACTTTTTTATTTATCTCCAACTTTATTAATAATTTATTTAGGTTTTATGATTGTCTGTTTTCATGTAAAGGCTTTGTACTCGATGGAATCTGAGACGCGCATAATAATAAATGCGGATTTAAATTAAATCACTTAAGACATATAGAAATTAATCTAGAATATAATTAGAGAAAAAGTATATTTGTTTTTATTTATTGGCGTATTTCTCTAACAAATGCAAAAAATATTTTCATGCATAGATTAACCAGCTCCGATATATTTGGGATGGTGTGCAAATATTTACCGTTCGGAAACCAGAAGGATATTGTTAGATGCTGGATACTTCCTGTTTGCTGACCCTCTACGATCCCTCTTTATCTCCACCTTCCCAAGACCTTATAATGTTTGCCTCTAGATAGCTCCTCATATATGTGCTTACCTTTGGGCACTTAAGGTTATAACTGGGCTTTTATCCTTTCAATGCGATATATACATATCGGTAGACCAGAAACTATATTATTATATGTTCCCAGAAGATTTAAGTGTCGAAGTATGTTTTATCTAAACCTCACAGTATTCCAGGACATTCCAACATAATAAACGTGGAACATAAAAAAATAAAAAATATATGTCACGTAAACAAGTATAGCTAATGAAAACACACACACATAAAAAAAAAACAAAAACATAAGGCTATAACATATTCTGTAGTTTTTTAATAATAGTGATAAATCACTGACACTCGTTCGATATGTCATATGTTTTAAATTTTGCAATAAATAAACCACAACTATAATCACGTTTCAAATGAATTTATAATATATCAAAGGTACGTACAATGATATATATATAGTGAAAAGAAAAAAATTACTTTTAACAGTTGGGTAGAAATTTACAGATACAACTGCCGAGGTAGGGACAAACAATAATGAAAATTAATTATTGACTGCAATTAATGCATGTCCTTAACTGAAAAATTCGCTATATTTTGATTTAAAAATTTCAACATGATAAGTTATGACAACATTTTAATTTAACACGATGAATGATTATTTATTTATAAAATCTCTCTATTATCAAAACAATTATTTTTGATTATTTATAATAACCTCTGGTATGAAAACTACTGTTAAAATTGTTAAGTTAAAATACGACAAATTACAGAGTTAAGAACTTGTATTAATGTTTAATTAAATAAATTAAAAAAAAGTTTCGGTTCTATACGTAGTTAATGGAAATATGGAAAATATATTGGAATCCTTTCGGTCCAGTTTATAGACAAGAAAACTGATCTTAAACTTTTTAGGTAGTGTAAGTCAGAACGAAAACAGCCACATAAAAAAAAATATATAAAATCCATGTTTTCAAATATCTAATGTAACGGATGATGGTTTATTTATTTTATTTTGTAAACTAATGTATAACAGAATAATCAGACGGAATATTATACCACCGTTTCCGAGTTTTTTCATTTTATATATTTTTTGAAAGTTCAAACTAATATCTTTTTTAGAAGAAGTTTAGTTGGTAGTAGAGTACAGTTGGTAGCAGAACTTCATTCTTACAGCCCTGATGAAGCCCTGAAAAGTTGGGCGAAACGTTGGTTAACAGTGGATAGTTTTCTTTTATAAGGTATTTTAATACCTTTATGACCGCCACCCAGACTATTTTCTTCTAATCTAATTTTTTTTTTTTTTATTAATAAAAAAAATATATATATTGTTTGACCATTAATATGAAAAGCAGAATTGACGTTCAACATGTTTATATTTATTTTATTGTAAAAAAAAATTATGAAACTTTATTGTCTTATTAACAATTACATTTTTTTATGAATTATAATCATTTATCTACCCCTCACATGTGGGGGATAGAGTGGGCCCAGGGATCCTCAGGTCGATTGTGTAAATATTGTATATATTATTTTATCATTATGTTATTTTATTTATTTATTTTTTATACAGATAGTTTGATTATGTTCATCTTGTCTATTCTTTTGTTTGAATATATTTTAAGAGAGTTTTTTTATTTATTTACTTTATTTTTTATTTTAGTATGTTTGAGATCATCCATCACTATTACCTATTGCCCACAACTGTGTGGCAGATTGTAATATCTATCAATAAATAAATCTATCTATCTAAAAAAAAATAATCATTTAAGATTATAGTCACTGAAAATTATAACCACCCTCTCTCTTCCTACTACTCTAACTTTCTCTCTCAACATAATATTTATTTAGCCTTAAATTTATTAAATATTCATGCACACTTACGCAATAGTTCAAGTTGCAAAGGTTTTGAATACATATTTGCTACTGACACAACTAAGAAATGAATAGTAAATTAAGTTTAAAAATAAATAATTAATAGATAGAAGCGGACTTGAATCCAAAGAAGGGAGTGAAACTTCACAAAAGGCACATTAAAATAACACTAACTATTAAGTTAAACAATTAAAGTAGAACTATAGTACTCACAGTTGTAAAGTCAATTAACTGAGTGATGAGGGTCCCATCAGATCCTTGAAATTCTAAGGTCACTGTATCTTCGCTTGTGTTAGCAGTAATCGTCTCTTGGAGGACATCACCACCCTGAAAAATAATGGTACGTATATATAAATCATATTTAGAGTATTAACATAGTCATATAACGTAATAAAATCATTTTTCACAATTCAAAAATGAAATAAAAAAAATAATAAATCTGAACTAAAGGCTAAAGCACAAGTACAGAAAAAAATTTAATCTTCCTATAAACGGTAAGTTTAAAAAAAAACTTTGAATGTAAATAATAAACAAAATGTTATGTTTCCTAAAGCAAAAATGAAAATAAATTATATTTTTACCCCTACATACTTCCTCATTATCCGTTCTTATCTCTCCCAGAGATTATTTCAAATAAATCACAACAGCGCTTATTAATTCCTATTCCGTCAGGCTGTCGGTGTACCTCAGAGTAGTATCCTTGGTCCTATTCCTATCCTTTATACAGTTTTCACAGCTGACATCCCAACCCATCCTAACACTATCCTCACCATGTATGCCGATGACACATGTCTATTGTCAGTGAACAATGATCCTTCCATTGTATCCCAAATCCTCCAATCTCACATCAGCACCCTTAAAGAATGGTGCCAAAACTCCAAGATTAAAATTAATTCCAATAAACCCCACCAAATCACATTTACTCTTTGTCCTAAGCCCATGACTTTGTGCCCTACAGTATCCTTTAATAATACCCCTCTTATTCCTGTCGAACAGATCCATTACTTAGGACTACATTTGGACAAACGACTGACATGGAATCCTCATACAAGACTAAAAAGACAAGACAAGTCGATTCCGACTATTACAAAATTTACTAGACAAACGGTCTAAATTGCCAATCCATTACAAAAGACTGACCATGACTATTATAAGACCTATCTGGACATACGGAGTTGAGCTTTGGGACTCCACTAAACCATCAAATTCCTCTAGAATCCAATCCTTACAGTCCAAAATCCTTAATGCTCCTTACTTAGTCACAAATCAAGTCATCCACCAGGACCTCAATGTTCCATATGTTGCCGATTTGGCCAAAACCAGATACCATTCCTTCCATGATTAACTTCTCAACCATCCAAATCAACTTGTTTCTAACCAGGCTTTTCGTTCATTACCTACTAATCCTCCTAGGCATCTGAAAAGAAGATTGCCTCAAGATCTTCCCTAGAAATGTTATTGGAGTTCTATCAGTGGGTAGATTCTCCACATGTTTGTATCATGTCACTATGTCACCTACAGCAAATTTACTTGTTGTATATATTTGTATACACTTGTAAAAAAACAATAAATAAATTATTAAATAAAAATAAAATTATATTTTTTAATTATCTTCGGTAAAGCCGGGAGGGGGGGCGGAGAGGTTTCCCTGACTTATATTTGATCCACGGTTATAAAAAAAATTTCTACCCAGCGCTGGACTTTTACATAGGTCCGAAAATGGCGACACAATGTCTAGTTAACTAAACTCTCCTAATTTACAGCTACGGTGAGATAATTAATTTAAATTTAATTAGCAAGTTTTTAAATGTGAGAATTGTGGCAGTAAAATATTTCTGCGAGCATAAAATACTGGAGTCAGACGGACCCCAACACGGTCTAGACTTGGTGGTGCCAACCGGGAAGCTTTTCTGGCACAAACAAAGTCTTTAAGGCATTGAAAAACAACGCATCCCTAAATGGAAGAGCACTTAAGGAATAAACAAATTATCCAATAAATAATTTCTATTGTCACTCCACAGAGCCTACATCTTCATTGCCACAAAATAATGCTGCTTCATTCTGGTCCTTTTTTTTATTATTTTTGGAATTTTATAATATAATATAAAATTTTGGACAATACCCAAGGTCATCGGAGGGAAAGAAATGGGGGTAAAGATGAATTTTAAATCATTTCATAGGAACCAGAACACGATTTTTTATTCAGTTATAAAAAAAATATATTCTATATTGATTAATAAACACTAAAATATACACAATACACAATTAGATTAATCAAATATTATAACAACATTTATTTAAATATAACAGTCTTCACAATTGTTAGGAACTAAACGATTAACGAGTAGTAACCTCTGTGAAGTTGGCCTCCCATCCTTAAAATATTTGCAATTAGGTTAGAGTTCTGGTTGCCCCTCTAAGTGTTGTGGAGTTCTTAATAATTTTAGGAAATATTTCAGTTAGTAAAGACACATTTACACTTTGACATTCTATAACTCTTTCTGTATAAACTTTAGCACTCTGATAAGTAAGGATAATTTTTAGAACTAGCAGAACTACCAAAAACGTTTATCGAAAATTATAATACTGAGAGATGGTGAAAATTATAAATTATTCAAGTTCTGGTAGTTCTCAATATACCCTAATTGTTCTCAATAACTTTAATAAACATTTGAATTGTTCAACACACGAAAAATACCTATTAAAAAAAAAAAGTTAAATAGGGTCAAAGCTGCAAATTTTTGAGACTTAAAAAATTTAGTAATGTAGTAGTAACCCGATTGAATGATTTTGAAACAATAATAATAAAAATAATGTTACAATTTAATTAAATTTAGTTATACTAATTGATTAATCTGAATTGATATTCTGTATATTATTAGTTAAGGAAAACTAGTTTTAGGAAAATTATAACTTTTTTATTAATTTTTGACTTTTTTTTTAATTGAACAGATTTTATACCTAACTCTGTTCAGGCAAAAAATTGATATAAAAGATATAATCCTCCTAAAAAAGAGAACCTTTAATTTCATTTTTTGTAAAGGTTATTTAATTCATTATTTTTTTTTTATATATATAGTAACAATACACATTAGTTTGAAGGCAAAATTCCCAACTGGAATTTAACTTCGATAAAGATAAGAAAACCTCTAATCGATCTATTGCAGTCAAGTTTAGGGCCATAATAAACTAAAACTTTTTTATTGGAGATAAATTTTTTTCAATTCGCCATTGAATCATAATGGTTATCCATCACCATAGGCAAGGAATGGCTGTAAATTTGTTAACAACGATACACACAAGGAATATTTACACGATTAATATGTTAAACAATTGCAAATTATTTATAACCATTAATTACATCTTCATTATTATTTTGACTTTTGGCAAGTACGGAATACAAGTTTCATTGGACCCCAATAAATGGTGTGTAACTGTATGAAATTACACATGCCTGTGATGTTAAAAAATTTCGATAAAATAGAAGTTATAGGCTCGATATTCACATTTTTTCTATTTTCATTAAACTCTTATCTGAATGTACAATTAATTGTTCTTAAATATGAGTTTGACTCTATCCTCATTAAAGTAGTTTAAAAGGGCTTAAATGCTGAATTTTCAATAAATCTTATTCTTAAGTAACATTATTTTTTAATAATGTGATAATCAACTAAAGGATAAAAATAGGGAAATAGAAACAGAAAAATCGAAGACAACCGAGCATGACCGATCTCTTTCGTTCACAATCATATGTACAAAGTTTTGTTATTTATGTTAAACTACATATTCTTGGCAAAAAAATTGATATTAAATTTTTATTGATATAGAAAAATAAAAATAAATTGTTTGAATTTTTGCCTTCCATGGTGGTATGTGAAAATTATTTAATACACACACCACTCCCGATTATTCACTTTATGACCTGTTTTTTTGAATTTATAAAAGAAAAGAAATTTGAGAAAATAACAATAAAGCCGAGGTAATAAATAAGAGGAGGATGTTGAAGGGAGAGATGGTGCCTTTATTGGCGTGGAATGAGGGATTGGCAAAGTAAGCCGCGGACACCTCATCTGAAATGCTAATGGGCAAGTGGGACTGGGAACTGTGGCAGTTCGCTCCCACCAATCACACCTGCTTCACGCAGATGAACGCTTTCATCCCATAATAACTATTCCGCCTCTATTTCCCCTAATTTAAAATAAACTATAGTAATAGGAGAGCGTAAAATATACTATAAAGTTGTATAATACCACTCTAATACCCTGCTCTTTTACTACTAATATATTCTCTAGCTCATGAACCAGCGGAAAAAAAAGTAATTCAGTTATCATAAAAACTAGTACCCAGATTAACGTTATGAACTGCGTTATAATATATAATACAATCTTTCATTTGAGTGCCGGCAGACATCTGTACGTCTAATTGTTCCAGATATATTTACTAATTACTGATTTTTCAGTATATATTTTATGAAGTTTTTTTTTTTTTTTTTTTAGAAAAACTACATCTCGGGAACCATTGAACGTAAATAGTTCAACTAAGGCTCATATCATACCACGTCTTTTTCAAATTCCAGGCACTTTATAAATATTACTGGATTGAACTATCTTGAAGTCTCCTCTTCCCGTTTTAAGCAAACGTTTCACAAGCGATATAGGACCGTCGCTCAAGGGGATCTTATTGGGGCGGGTACGGCCGGGATGGATTGCTTTTTTTTGTGTTATGATCTCTAGTGAGATTGTGACATGCCGTACATCGACTAACCTACTCGCTATATTTGTCTGCTTCACAAGTCACATAAGGCAACCATGGAAGGCCCTATTTTAAATTATTTTTTTTTTTAGTTTTGTCGGAAGTTTTAAAGATATAGAGCTCCGAATGTAAAACAACAAATGAAAAAAAAAATACAGCTGTAGCTATTTTATTTTAAATTTGTTTCTATATTTCTATTTTTTTTTTCGTACTCCCCTGACGAAATAAGTAGTTGAATACATATAGGTGGGTATATGTATATCTGGTAGTTTGTAATTCAGATAACCCATGCCGTTTTACAATTTAAGGCGCTTTTTCAATATTGCTTAAATAAGCTTAAAGTTTCCTCTTCTCGTTTTAAGCTAATATTTCAAAAGTGATATAGGACCGTCGCTCTCTGGGTATCTTAGCGGGGCGGGTGCGGCGGGGAAAGATTGCCTTTTTTTGTGTTTTGCTATAATTATCTGTTTTGAAAAGTCAGATAAGTAAGGCAACTATGGAGGGTAGGAGTGAACCGTATCATGCCGTTTTTCAATGCCAGGTGCTTTTTAAATATTGTTCGATTTAACTATCTTAAAGTCTCCTCTTCCCATTTTAAGCTAATATTTGTATATATCATATTCTATATTTCTATTGATTGATAATTTCTTTTATTTTGCATTACATTTGTGAAACAGATTGAACATATGAAGTTGAGTGTAGGAAGATAGTCCGGGTACTGGTCAATAAAGGTATCAAAATAGAAAAAAACTATTTATAGTTAACCAACGTTTCGTCCCACTTTGCAGGGTTTCGTTCACGCTGTCACATTGAAACGAAGATGGCGACTCAAACGGAGTTGTTTCTACGTTTCATTTCAATTGCAATTCGGCGCGCAATTGGTCTTTAATGGGTTAAACTGCATTTAAATTAAGTTTCATATCCAAAGAGGTTCGAACTTGATTAGCCTTAAGAGGTGGGAAAGTTGCGTAAGCAGAGTTGGTACCGCTTTAAATATTGCTCGATTTAACTATTTTAAAGTCCCCTCTTCCCGTTTTAAGCTAATATTTGTATACATCATATTCTATATTTCTATTAATTGATAATTTCTTTTAATTTGCATTGCATTTGTGAAACAGATTGAGCGTGTGTCTCAAGGGAGGTATGCGAGAATGGAACAAAGATAATAGCGTAGATAATGTCGAAAGACTTAATAAGAAAAATGTTATATAACTTTGATCGAGAGGAATAAAATATTATAATTTTTTTATTCATTTATTTTATTCACAGCTGTAAATAGTATTTTACAACTAGAAAAAGAAATGTTAAATAAAGTCCGTGCATACGAAATGTCAGAGCTTTTTACATGCAAATATTTCTATTCCTGTTTTCATTATGTTTTTGTTTTGGCATAACTCGTTTACAGTCATAGAGTGCATAGCCAGACTCACATCTAAACAAAGATGATTTTCTCATAAGTGTTTCTTTTTGTTAATAGTTGTATGAGTATAAACTTGGTGATAATGCAGCAAAAGCTGCACGCAATATAAACCAGGCGTTTCGGGAGAATACTGTTTGAGATCGAAAAATTTCGGTCTGGTGATTCTCCACTAAAAAACGATTATAAGCCCATCATTCGTTAATCGGTATGGCACAGAACAATTGGGAAATTAAATTAATTAAAATATGAAGCTTTGCCGCAGCAGACCTATTCATCGGATCTCTTCCCAACCGACTTTCATTTTTTAAAATATTTGGAGCTGTTTTTACAGGCTGAAAGGTATAAAAATGAAGACGATTAATTAATTCATTGATTAAAAAGATCAGAATTTTTTAAGACAGGAATTTATGCTTTAACGTCACGCTGGTTAAGTGTGTGGAAGCGAATGGAACATATTCTGATTAAATAAATAGCTTGTTAAAAAAGATATGCAGTTTTATATATTCACTTAACAATCCGATATTTTATATGCACTAACCTAATAAAAAACATAAAACAATGACATGAAGGTATGAAGGTTAAGGCTATTGTGATACCTCTCTAACATATTTTTTAAAAAATTTATTTATTGATATTTACAACTGTACATAAATACATCAAGTAAATTTGAGGCAATCATAATGGTATGGTACATGTAGAGAAACTACCCAATGATAACACTCTAAAAACATTTTTACAATATAAGGTCTCGAGGCCATCTTCTTTTCAGACGCCTTGGAGGATTGTCCGGAATAAAAGAGAAAGCAAGATAAGAAACTAATGGGTTTGAGTGTTTAGGAAGTTTGTATTGGAAGGATTGATATCTGGTTCGGGCTAGATCGGTTACAAATGGAACATTAAGGTCTTTGTGGATGATTTTATTTGTGACAAAGTAAGGACCATTTAGGATTTTACGAAGGATTTTGGATTGTAAGGATTTGATACGAGAGGAATACGAAGGTTTAGTGGAGCCCCAGAGCTCAACGCCGTATGTCCAGATAGCATTATAATTGTCATGTATATCAGTCTTTTATAATGAATTGGAAGTTTGGACCGTTTGTCTAGTAAGTGCTGTAATAATCGAAATCGGCGTGCTGTTTCCTGTCTTTTCAGTCTTGTGTGAGGATTCCAGGTTGATTGTTTGTCCAGATGTAGTTCAAGGTAGCGGATCTGTTCAAGAGGGGTAAGGGCAACATTATTGCAGTATGTAGGGCAGTCTGTAGGTTTACGACGTAGGGTAAAGGTAATTTGATGGGATTTGTTGGGATTTATTTTAATCCTCCAATTACGACATCATTCTTTGAGGGCTTTGATATGGGTTCATTAAAATTAAAATTTGAAAACCAATTTAGAAGGTCTCTATTCCAGTCCATCGTAAATGTTGTCGCGTGTCCGGTTAAGTCACATGTTGATAGTCCTGAAATTAGAGGGTTAGTACGTTGATGTATACTACAAGAGCAGAAGGAACGACATGTAGAGGTTCCAACCCCCTTCTGACTAACATAAGTTTTCCCACATAGCCTTTGTTGAATAATTGACTAACTCGTTGATTAAGAACATCTGCTAAATTTTTAAGGCCCAAGTAGAATTACAGTTGAATTATATAACTCACAACAGGGAAGCTGATAAAAAATTAAACAGACTTAATGGGTCCCTTTAATCCTCTGTTCCCTTGTATTTATGTCACCGGCTGGTATTGTACTACCAACTGCTTTTAATTCTGATATTTCCATTCTATGATCTTATTCTATTCTTATCTATACATATAAAAGGGAACGGTTCGAATCTTTGTCCACAATAAATTTTTAAATTACTAGACCGATTTATATGCTGTTTTACCAAAACGTTCCGTGCCGCATAGAAAAGTTTTTATTTTCTTCATTTTTTAAAAGAAATCGGAGGCCAATTTGAGATAAGAATTAAGTCCTAAGGAATATGTTTTTTTGAAAATTTTATTTGTATTTCTTGAGGTACTAAAAACGAATATCAACTTTGTTTCACTCCAAAAAAATCTTTTACGACACTTTTATAGATCAGTCGATCCGAATTGTATCAATACTGTACTAATATTGAATCAGAGTGAGGTTATTATACAAGAAATATTTAAACATATAGTGTGCGTGTGTTGTTTTTTTAAGGTGAAAATCTTTAAGACACGGATAGGCCCGTACCTATCCGTGTGTGGGATTTTTATCCAAAACCTATCTAAAACCACCGCCCTACACCTGTTCATTCCTCTCCACGGGACCACCGTTAGGCATTACTTCATAGAGGGAAATGGCTGAGTGCCGCCTCATTTTCTTCACATGGTTTTCACATTTCCGTGTTAGTCACGTCTTCTGGATCTCTCTAACGCTCTCAACCTTTGCGTCGTATATGACGTGCCACAGAAGAGGCCCAACGACCGAACCCTGTGGGACACCACCAGTCACCTCGTATTTACTTTGGCCAATGTCTCAGAGATAAAACATTGTGTGTAAAGCATGTATATATAAAATATAAATATATATAACAAGGTGGTCAGGGTTACGATCAAAAAAAGAACAAATAGTTATATACATTTTTACGGTCAACTATATATACATATAAAATATAAATATATACACGAAATGGAATGCTTCGAATCTTTATCCAATAAAGTTTTGAATTATTGGGCCCATTTAGTTACAATTTTTTGTTCTACAAAATGTTTCTTGTCACTCTGAAAAAGTTAAAAGCTTCTGGATTTCCCGATTTCCCCGTTAGACAAAAAGTTATGAATAGAATTAAACGTTTTTGGTGCGTAGCTGAGTAAGTATCTTTCACTTACTATAAACTGATCGATTTCTCTCTTTCTGAAGACTACGAGAAATATATTACTGATTCCATTAAAGGATATTATATTCATACAAAAATAATGAGGCTTGCATTGAAGTTAATCTTTTTTTAAACTTGTAAACTTTCATTGTCAGGAATGAAACTAATGGGTTTGAATGATTAGGGAGTTTATAATGGAAAAAATGTATCTGGTTCGGGCTAGATCGGTTACACAAGGAACTTTTAAGGTCTTTATGGACGATTTTATTAGTGACAAAGTAAGGAGCATTGAGAATATTAAGAAGGATTTTGAATTGTAAGGATTGGATACGAGAGGAATTGGAAGATTTCGTGGAGCCCTAAATCTCAACTCCGTATGTTCATATAGGCTTTATAATTGTCATGTAGATCAGTCCTTTGTAATGAATTGGAAGTTTAGGCCATTTGTCTAGTAAGTGCTCTAATAGTCGAAATCGAAATGCAGTCCTCAACTTTTCAGTATTGTGTTCGAAGTTTTAATTAAAAATTAGAAATTTTTGAACTACATTTATTTGGAATATTTATTTTTCAACCAATATCCATTTTCCACATTATCGTTCATAAATTCTCAGCATTTTATTCAATTCCTAGCATACTACTACCGTTAGAAAGCTGAATGTCTGCTCGTTGACAACTATATTAACAACACTTAATGCCCTCATAAGAGAGATATATTTGTAACAAATAAATAAAAACTTTTAAAACGTTTTATTTTCTAGCTACGGTTCTAATTGGTTTGTTCCATTTGGTGCAGTTTATAGAGCCCTAAATCACTCCCAAGTTCCGTGTAGATTGCTTGAGTCAGTTATTGCTATTTTTTTTTTTTGTAACAGAAATCAATGGCAAGAATTTTAAGCCACAAATTTTATTGAAACTTTGTACCCTTGTAGATTGTTTTTATTTCATGGAAGAGGTATGATTAGTCGTCCCACCTTTAATAATTTATCGAAGAATGATATTACTTTCATTCTCTCTACTTTCTACTCACCTAAATAAGAAATGTAGAGCAATGAGTATTTCGTTCGTGAAAAATTTCGAAATGGAGTTTTTGAATCCCGGAGTACAAATACGACCGACACAAAATGGTCTCAACGAAACTCTATTTAAGGGTATGAGTATGCCTGGGAAGTATTCTACACCTCTTACAATATTCTCAGAAATGTCTCTAGCTATTTTAATTAAACTCGGTAGATAAAAGTAAAATTAAGGTGCCCAAATATCCGATAGCTCTTATCCTCAATGACAGGCCTTAAACGAGGATTTGAAAAAAAAAATCTTAGCATTTGTTGTAATGATGACTATGAAGGTTCAGGGGTTAAGTATTTATTTATTTATTTTATACCAGCTCGGTGGGTCTTAACATGGTTAATATAACCGTTACATTATATTTTCTTTTTTTTTTAACAATTGATAATGGGGGAGGGGGGGGTATGTCTCGTACAACAGACATCCCTAACTATATAAATGTTATAATTAAAAGAAAAAAATAAATAGATAAGAACAATGCTTCTTAATAAAAAAGAAATTCCATAAATCCCATCAAATCACCTTTACCCTTCTTCGTCGTAAACCTACCGACTGCCCTACAGTTTCATTTAATAACGTTACTCTTACCCCTGTCGAACAGATCCGCTACCTTGGACTACATGTGGACAAGCGATTAACCTGAAATCCTAACACAAGACTGAAAAGACAGAAAAGAGCACGTCGATTTCGACTATTACAGCACTTACTATGGAGATGAGCTTTGGGGTTCTACTAAACCATCGAATTCCTCTCTTATCCAATCCTTACAATCCAAAATCCTTCGTAAAATCCTCAATAATCCTTACTTTGTTACAAATAGAATCATACATAAAAACCTTAATGTTTCGTATGTAACCGATCTAGCCCGAACCAGATATTATAAACTCTAACCACTCAAACCCCCTTCTAACCTTGCATCCTCTTCCATTCCTGACAATCTTCAGATCCATTCCTGAAAAGAAGATGGCCACGAGACCTGGTAATGTAAAATGTCATTAGAGTGCAACCAATGGGTAGTTTCTCTAAACGCCTGTGACACTCCATTTTAACTAAGATAAAATTTACTGAATGTACTATATAATATAAAGTTATAAATTAAAGATATTAAAAAGAAATAAGAGAAATGTAAAATTAATAACAAAAAATTACGATATTTGTAGAATTAACAATTGCCCTGTAATGGTAAAAAGAAACAAGCTAATTTGAAAAAGGGACGAAAAGAAAAACAAAACAATAATAAGTAAAATAGAGGTAGTGTGAATAATGAATTATAATATGAATTAATAAATATAGAATTTATAAAAGAATGTCCTACCTAATGAGCTTCAGTCTTCGGGTTGAGGGGAGGTTCAGTACTTCAGTAATTGTAAGGAAGTACTGTTTTTTTTTAGGACTCTCTTCTTGTAAGTTGAAAAGTTGAGTTTTAACAAATATCTAACACTATTTTTATAAAAATACTGTTATTACTTTTAATGTTTTCAATTATTACTTTATCAGTAATTATTTTAACTATATTTATTAATATAGAAATTTGTTATCAGTTTCATTTTTTACTTGATCAATTACTACCTCCTCAACATCAAGCAATAAATTATCAGTTATTATTCATTACTACATCAGGTATTACGTAATTTTTTTTATTTTTTTTTTATGAATCAATCATATTTAATTTTTATTGGAAGAAGATAGATGACCGTATAAAATAGATTGTAGGAAGATAGTCCGGGTGGCGGTCAATAAAGGTATCAAAATAGTAGAAGAAAACTATTTATTGTTAACTAACGTTTCGCCCTTTTGAAGGGCTTCGCCAGGGTTGTAAGAATGAAGTTCTGCTACCAAAAGCTGGTAACAGAATTTTACTATCAAATACGTACTAAATCACCTTATTTTAAACTATTATGGGGATCAAGTTTCTATTTAGTGGGACCGTCATAGAAATTAAAGTCGACACTCCAAGCCGGTTTCGAACCGGCGTCGCTGCAGTCACGAATCAGTGGAAGATGGGGCTTAAACTCGGTTACGAACGGCCCTAAGGAGATGACTTGTCCAAGATCACGCTCACCCTTCACTCTAATCACTCAATTAAGAATACCTACTTTATAGAGGCTGGAAGGATGGCCCTATAGAGAACCTGAACGCATAGGGTTGACTCAGGACTATAGAAACAGAATAAATACACTTACGAAAAGCCAAAGTTTAAGAAATAATACTATTCTTTTCAAATTGATGAGGTGAAAAAACTTTCAAGATGAATATAATGTATTATATATTTTTCATTGTACAACGTTTCGGGACAATCGTTCCATATTCAAGGAAAAGTGCATTACAATCCTTATAATTGCAGTGTGAAACAATTTTAAACTAGGATTATGTACATGCCATGATTTCAATAGGGAAATTGAACATATGCAAAATTAAAGTTTCAATTTCCCTATTGAAATCATGGCATCTAAATAATCATAGTTTAAAATTGTTTCACAGTGCTATTATGAGGATTGTAAAAGTGCATTAATATAAAATGATTGTCCCGAAACGTTTTACAATGAAAAATGTAGAATTGATTATATTCATCATGGAAGTTTTTTCATCTCAACAATTTAAAAAAAATAATATAATCAAACTCCTTAAAAATAAAATTATTTACCATATATAGTCGTACGTAGCAATGGAGAATGATTAAAAACACTTAAATAAAATATTTTAACAAGAATTTACTTTTTCCTTTTCGCCAGTCTGGTTTATTAACATAATTTTTCATGTCATTATTGTTACTAAATAGTCAGCTTTTTTATTTCACTTAAACTATATATAAGGCTTTCAGTTGAAAGGCATAAAATCACTGTTGATATTTTCAGTTAACATAGGTAAATGTAAATTTTAGTAAATTATTTTTTTCTATTTCTAGAATACTTTAGCATAATTAAAATGTTAAATCAAGTGGAAATGGAAGCACAATGGAAGCACAATGGAAAGCACATTTGGAATATTAGTAAGGGAGAGTATATCCACAGTACAATAATATAGAAATATCTGTTTTGAAACGAGCGAGGGTAACGGTTAAACAATTATAATTTCAATTTAAACATCCTACATATTTCATACATTCAGGATTCCATATTTACGATACCTTTCTGACAAATGGAGGTGGCGTTCACATGCCATCAATTTGCTAGATGATTCAATACATTCCACCTATGCTCGTTTTAAGAGACACGAGGGAAAGGTAGGCGACCACCAACGATGCGAGGGACTTGTTTGGTTAATAAGTTAGCGGTCGGGGGCGGTGCATGCATTGGTTTTTTTACTCTAAACCTATTGCTCTATTGGAGCCAATGGGACAGCAGACCCGATAAAAGCTTTTCCATTCACTCGCATACCAATTTCATTGATTCTATCCTTTTTATCAATCTTTCCCTCCTAATGGATTTACCTTCCTCTAAAAGGATTAACTCAAGATCTGAGTCACGTAAAGTTTATCTGAGTGGAACAGTGATTCGGCGGGAAAGTCTGCTATTATGAGTTATTTGGTCGATATCTGATTTATTATATTTTTATTTTTATTTTTAGATGGCGATAACAAATAAAATCAGAGGAATAAATAGAAATATTGATATATAGGCATCACTGAAGCAAAACAATTTTAATTTTTTTTTTAATTTATTTATTGATATTTACAATTGTATAAAAAATACAACAAGTAAATTTGATCATAATGACATAGTGATATGATACAGGATGTAGAGAAACTACCCAGCAGTAGAACTTTAAAAACAGTTTACAATATAAGGTCATCAAGGAACATTTAGGTCTTTATGGGTGGTTTTATTAGTAACAAAATAAGGAGCATTGAGGATTTTACGAAGGATTTTGGATTGTAAAGATTGGATACGAGAGGAATTCGAAAGTTTAGTTAAAAAACAAATTTTAGAACAGTCATATCGACAGCATCGACTCTATCAAAAAAATATAACTAGAGACCTGATATACATTTACGTTTTTTCTCTTCATTTTGCAGTATTACATTCTGCTTTATAAATCTAGATAGTGGTAACAGAGATATGAGAGGACGTTAATACCATATTAGCAGAGTTGTATAAATTAAATGATAAATAGTAATAATAATGAAGGCCTAATCAACCTGAAGGTTCGATACCGATACCACCAATCGCTCTCTACATACATCCTTCCCTGATGCCCCCCAAATCCAATTCTACTAAATCAGATTTAAGGCAATCCTCCCATTTACGCTTCAGTCTACCCCTCGAACGTTTACCTGTCGGTTCAGTGTTTATTAACATTTTATGAATCCACTCCTTGTTACTAAGCCCTAGAACCTTACACGCCCATCTTATACGCCGCAATGCTATAACTTGAATTATATTTACCAGGTGTAGGACACTTAATTCAGTGTTGTGTAGTCTTCTATACTCTCCGGTTAATTCATCATTTTTCGGTCCGAATATTTTATATATTTTTTTTTTTTTTAACTTAAGGCACTGTCCATACCTTTAGTTCAAGAGGCCAAGTCTCGCATCCATAAAAAAATGTTTTGTAAATTCTAATTTTTAAGTTTTTGGATAGAAGGCACGAGCTGAGCAGTTTCGACATTGAAAAATAATAAGCATTTCCCGCCTTCAACGTAGCTTTTATTTCCTCATCAATTTCGTTTTTTCTAGTCACCATGGAATCTAAATACTTAAACCTATCTACCTGTTCCTCCTATATCTATATCTCCGAAATTGCTCGCGTTTCTACTGCTAACCATGTATTTTGTTTAATCCGTATTTCAAGACCTAGTTCCTTATTGGGTTTTATTAAAAGAGGTTGTATTTAGTTCTATAGTTTCCTTGTCCTTAGCCAATAATACCAAATCATCAGCATACCCAAGCACCGGTATTTTACCACCCAAAGTTAAACCGTTTTCGGTATTCATCACACTTTTAATGACGTATTCTAGAATAAAACAATAAATAAATAAAATTTAAACATTAAAGACATTTTTTCCAAAAAACAATATTCACATTCAGCCAAAGGAAGTCTGAACCGAGCTTGTCCCGCCACTTAACAAGTGCCTGGTAGAAAAAAAATTTACTTTACCCCAATATTTAGTTGCTTTACGTGAAATCCGTATAATTACAAGTAAAAACTAATTATTTTGTCTAGTATATTTATGAGGAATACAAATCGGCGGCTGTTTAAAATATGTAAATAGTGTAAATTTGCTAAAATATGAGACCTAAGAGCTTCAACGTTCAATAGTTCACGAGATACATTTTTTTTTCTAAGCAACATTTCATAAAGAATGAACTGAACACTCATTAGTTGATGAATTTATTGTGAAAAATCATTATCTCAGGAACCATGAGACGTACAGATGTCTATAAGCACTCAAATTAAAGCAAGTTTAATTGGCTATAAAGCAGTCTATTAAGTTTATCTTCGGAGGCGTCGTAATTTTCATGGATCGATTTTTCCTCAAGATAAAATTATCAACATAATTATGATCAAAATCGGTTAGGATATTACACAAAATCTAGATTTGTACAATGTCAATTGTCATCTTATTATGATATAATTTACTATGTCGCGGATGATTTTTTCCCTACGAATTTGTTTTTATTTGTTAAGATTACATCCTTACATTAAGATTACATCCATTAATCGTTTTAATCGTTAAGATTACATCCATTTTAAAACGTTATTTACGTGCATAAATGACACATTCAGCATTGAAAAGTATCTCGATAGAAGAAAAAAAAAGGGCAGTGAATGCCCGGACATGAAAACAATGTGTGCTCCAGCGGAACGATAGATCATTGATAAGTTGGACAGTTCGATACATTTCAAAGCAGACCCTGTTGTAGATGAAAGAGTTGCAGGTATTTTAACTCAATAGTTCGGCGAATATGTGAAATACATCTATTCAACTTAGCATAGAATTATGTTCTTCTAAACCAAAAAAAATCTTTTTTCTTTATTTATTTATTTAATGTGATATACAACTGTACAAATAATAAATACAATTAGTAAATATGCTGTATGTTTCATTTATACTTGAAAATCTTGGAAATGAACCATCCATTGGTGGTACTTCAAGCATTAATTTAAATTAGAAGGTCCCGTGGCCATCTTTTCAGACGCCTCAGAGGATTATCAAGGATGGTTAAGGATGAGAGATTAAGAATTAATGGGTTAGGATGGGTAAGGAGTTTAGAATGAAAAGACGCATATCTGTTTTGGGCCAAATCTGCAACGAATGGGATGTTAAACCCGTTGTGGATGAGTTTATTTGTAACGTAATATGGAGCATCAAGGATTTTACGTAGAATTTTGTAAGGATTGGATGCAGGAGGAGTTTGATGGTATGATAGAGCCTCAGAGCTCAATTCCATATGTCCAAATTGGTCTGATTATCATAGTGCATAATAATTTTTTGAAGTGAATGGGCTCTTGTCGTTTCAGTCTTGTATGTGGATTCCAAGTAAGTCTCTTGTCAAGATGGAGTCCTAAGTATGGATTCTGTTCAACAGGCGTTAGTGGAGTATTTGGAAAGGATACTGTAGGACAGGAGGGTAGAGGTTTACGACGGAGAGAAAAGGTGATCTTGTGGGATTTGTCAGGATTTATTTTGATTATCCAGTTTTGACACCATTTTTCAATGGATGTGAGGTGTGTCTGTAGTGTTTTTGATGCATTAGTAGGGTCGTTTTTTACAGACAGTATATATGTGTCATCAGCGTATGTTGTTAGCACTGTGTCAGGGACGGTCGGGATATCAGCTGTATAAACCGTATAAAGAATGGGTTCTAAGACTTGAGTACTACCTTGAGGAACACCAGCGGACTGCGAAAGAAAAAAAAATCTAAATTACATCATGTGTTTTATCATATTTACCCTTTCAATGTTTCCATCATACCGACCGTTTCCTATTTTGCCAATATAGTTTTAAGAACCCTATTGTGGGAACACTAATCGTCTCACGGATTGTACATATAGCAAGTAAGCTTCCTGGAACCAGTGTAATGTTGCTTTATAAACTCTGTATTTTTGCAGTCAGCCCGCAGTTATTCTGTAGCACGTCTCTACTTATGATATTCGTATTTTACACTCTAAATTTTTTATTTGCACGTATGAAGTGAGGGGCGTTCTTGGAAGGTGTAACCAAAATAAGGTAAAAACAGTAATCAAATCAACCATTAAGAATCAGATTAACATTTTATTTATAGGAATAAATTATTTTAATGATGGAAAAATTAAGATTTATATTTTTACAAATATTATCAAATTAAAAAAAATATATAGCACAATGAATAACAAAGGAGTTCTTAAGAATTTCAGAATATTTAAACAATTCAAAAGTTTTTTAACAAAACAGGAGTTTCCTACCACTGTGCGTCGCCCTCTCAGTCCGTCACAGGTACTGAGCCAGTGGAGGCTGGGTAAGTGCGCTAAAGCCGAAAACTGTATATGAGTGGAGGACCTGACAATCACCATAGGTGTGATTACTCTACCTAGAACAAAAGATAGACATTCTCTAAGCACTTGTAAGGAATCACCGATAATTCTTTCTTGCCAAAAAATGTTTATGGTCTCCCTTGATTTGAAAAAAATATATAAAGAGAGAATAACGGATGAGCTGATACTGTCTATTGCTCTAGTACCCCGTTGGGAATCAATGATCTCCCCTAGTCATCCACTAAGGACTACCTGCCTTAAGCAAACACTATCCCCAGCCTCAGCAATAACAGCCGATGTATAATACATCAGATTTACTGGGATTTCCAGGCAGCACTAGGACCAACGAAAGGATCATGTATTTTTAATGAGTTGACAGAGTTAGAAGCAGCTTACTTAGCTGAAACATTCAGTCCTTCCCTGAGTAAGACACAGTCCCGACTCAGCTACCCCTAATGGCTTATCGCCACTTAGTATTCGCTTCGGTCTTCCTCAACCAAGTCTCTGAAATTTTTACATTAATTATTTTAGGATTTTTATTACTAATAACTAGGCAGTGCCGGTAAAAGAAAATAATAAAAACATGAACTGAAAGCAATGGAATATGAAAGTAAATCCATCCGAAACTGATGGTAATATTTCACATTATAAAAAATTAAAAAATACCCAGTTAAGTTTGAGTTAGTGATTCGTACAATTTTTTACTAGTGAATTGTACTGTTACAGCCCATGAAGGGTCAAGCAGTTCAGTACTTCGCAAGAAAGTACATTTTTATACAAAGAGGTGACTTTTTTTAAATCAACCGCCAAATTTATCCCCAATTAAGGCTATACTTACTTTATAATGCTGGGTGGGTACCTCATGGCCCGCGATCCTTCACCTGCATGCCAGACTTGCCGTAAAACACATCTTAACGGAATGCCAAGCATGCAACTTCATCGAATCTTTGTACGAATTACCAACAGATCTCCATTCAATTATGGAGGATAACAGACTGAATATAAACATTTAGAATTTATGAATCACTCAAAACTTTACCATAAAAGTTTACAACAAGTTCCCATTTTTCAATAGTTATATATTTAAATTCAGAAACAAAGATATAATTCGGAAATTAAGACAATAAGGATTATTAAAAATTTGGGATATCAAAAAAATAAAGGGCATTTGAAAGAGTGTTGTCATAAAGAAAAAAACTGTGGATCCACACACTCCCCAAAGCCCAATGTTTTCCCTGCCGGTTTATGACATTTAATGAGTATTTAATCTTTTCCTGCTTTTCACGCACGAAAAAAATTTACTCTTTTAACATGGCACAGAGATTTATTAATCAGACTGATCATCATTATCCAATTTTATTAAATTGGTATTGTAATAGCAAATAAATGCTTTAATTTTAGCCTTATATTTAAAACGCCATTAATTACTTTTTGATTATTAGCTTTCAGCTTATAAGTACCTGGGATATAAATTTAATTACTTCATTAAAACGTTATTTGCTTGATTAAAATTATCCTTTTATTAAATTCTTATAGGAAACTGCTGTACACCATTTTCCCGTAGTTATTTGAAAATATAAATATACATTTATGTTTTTTTTTTTTTATTAGTTAATTTATTATGGACCAAACACGAATACGCATATAGACTAGATCTGAAAATAAAATTAATAAATTTAATTAATGTTGAATTTGTCTCTTATTCAAATGATATATTCCTTCACCAGTAATCCTTATATTTAGTACCGATCAACTTAACTAAACAGATCCTCTTCTAGACTCTCCATCATTATGCACTTCTAACCAACAAATTTTCTTTCGATAATCTTTAATAATTATTTTATCCGAAAGTTAATTAAATTAAATAAAAATTCTTTATACGAACCATATTTAAAAAATATTGCGTTAAATAAAATTATTTAGAAAATTTATAATTTAAAAATGTGTTTATTTAAACTCGGCTTTAAACCATACCCATTATCGCAATTCAAGAAGTAATGGTTGGTCAGCAATAAAAGACAATATTTAAATTCACTGTATAACGTGTATCAACATTTAAATTTACGTTCATTTAACGTTTAATCTTTCATCACTAATACCTGTTGCTTCAAACGCAACGGGAAGTATAATTAAAAAATATATAAAGATAATAAAATTGAATAAAAATAAATTGGAATTAATAAAACTTTTCATTTGAGCGTATTAATGAACTAACTTAACATTTTTGTGATACAGCGGCGGCGGTTCGAATCAGGTATGGGTTGTTTTTTTAATTTGTGGTGGGCTCACGGAATAAACCTCGGATGTCTTTTCTCCCTTAATCTAGCGAGCAAAAGGATGTAAAACTAAATTTAAAAAAAAAACTTTATATCTTTAACTCCTTTTCCATTTCCTAATCCCTTACCATAACAAATAACATAATTTACTATAACAAATTTACATTCAATGATTTTTTTATTTTCGAATAGTAAAATCCGCTCCACAGACGGTTAACAAAATTTGCAATGCGTATGGCGATGATGCTTTAGGAAAAAGCACCGTCCGTAAATGGTTTTCTCGGTTCAGAACAGGAAAGTTTGACTTGGAAGACGCAAAGCGCTCGGGTCGTCCTTTAACTGTTAATGATAACCAAATTCAAGCATTTGTCACAGACAACCCTCACTCAACGACGTGGGATATCGCAGAAACGCTTAACATATCTCATGCAAGCGTCAAGTTGAGCAAACGCGTCCAGTATTGGCTAATCGCAAAGGCATGGTTTCCATCATGATAACGCCCGTCCTCACGTGTCTTTGCAGACCCGACAAAAATTATTGTAGTATGGCTAAGATGTGATCCCCCACCGACCCTATTCGCTAGACCTTTCCCCAACAGATTTTCACTTATTTCGGCCCCTTCAAAACTCTGTTCTGGAACTCTTAAATCCGCTCGAGGACTGCAAATAGAGGAGTTCATCGCGCAAAAATCTAAGAAGTTCTAAGAGGATGGAATTAAAAAATTACCTGAAAGATGGTAACTTTTAATATATCAAAATGGGTCTTTTATACTTGATTAAAAATATTTACAAGAATATGAAGGTTTTGTTGAAAAAACGCTACGAACTTATTTCACAACCCAACATAAATGTGTAGTTTCGCAAGCTGCCAAATTATAATTCTCATATTTTCATATTTTTTTAAACATATTTTAACAAGACTACAAACACATACAAGATCTTTACGAGAATTAGCTACGCCCCGAAATGAAACCTGTTACTCTTTGCTTCTAGGAGATTGGAGCGTGGTGTGAATACGAAGAGAGGTACTAAGACGGGCAACCACCGCCTTGGGAAGTGACCACCTAAGCAACCACCATGAGCAAACAAACTATTTAAACATCAGCCTCGGACGTGAGTGGGACCTAAACGACGTCGATCAACCTCCTTCCTCTGTACCTCCAGGATTCCATTCCAGGCGGTCTCAAGAAGAATTTCCAGCTAATGTAACTTGTACAATACAGTAAATTATAATGATTATCTAAAAATAAATAAATCTTTATCGCAGTAAAAATGAACATATATTTTTTTAATTTCCCTAACTATTACTAGATCAAAGTTTTAACTCTTTAATGATTTAAAAAATCTAATGATTTATTTCTAATTTGACCGGATAACTGCCAGTAATTTTTCTCTTCTGCACTTAATGATTTCGAATTCAGTTTTAATTTTAGGACAATGATACATCCGTTTCAATTTGTATGGTTGTGTTTCATGCTTATGTCATTACATGCATAAATAATTCGCTACGTTTATTGTTTTGAGGTGGATGAATGAATTTTTTTTTTTTATGGCCTTTCAGGTCATTTCTGACACATATACCTACTCCTAATCATGGTGGAGGGTGGTCAAGTCTCACATTTCGAGGGTCCAACACAAAAAAAGTCTTCTTTTCTTTACCACCAGGCCAAATTTGGATCGAAGCCATTGCAGTAACGAGGCAGCAAAGACCGAAGCCCTAACTCCCTCGGCTATCAGTTAGAGACTTTTAATACGGCAAAAAAATTCAATTATTAATAAATAATTGATATTATTTAATAACTTTTGTTCTTCTTACAGTATCCTGGGCTATCTCCTTCTTGGTTTAACATTAGGTTAATAATTCTTTTTTTTTAACGTTTAAAACAATATAATTTATCAAAATTTGTAATAATCCTAAATGAAATATAACTAAAAATTAAATAACTAACAGAAGATTTAAATAAGCATAGAAATATTTCAAGTAAGTATCAGTCATCAAAATAATTTATTTACCAAATATTATTTAAGAACTCATAAGCACCGATAACTGACATCTATATAAATCATTTTCTAAGGATAACTTTTATAAGAGATTTTCAAAAGAATATAAGCAAATGAATTGAAGAGACTTTGAGTTACAATTTTGATTATTTTTTTCTCTTAAATTAGTTAAAATACTCCAGCAGCGAAGTAAAATTAATACAATAAAAACAGAGAAGAGCCGAGAGAGAAAATAATTTACGTAACGGGGGGGTAAAGCTAAATATATTATAACACTTAATATTCAGAACAGGAAAATTTATTCATCTCACTCTTCAGCTCGAAAAGTAGAAGTACAACAAACAAAAAAGTTAAATCAATTATATAAAGAGCGTTATATAACTGTATTTGTATAATTTGATTACATAATATAACAATTCTCCAATTATATTAAATAAAAATAATTGGTAAAAATAAATTATTGTTGAGATATTTACACTGTTAAAACTGTTATTAAACCATTAAACTTTTAGTAAGATTTAACTTATTAGTAAATTTTTAAGCTGGAATTAGTGAATGACACAATTCTTCCTTATTAAAACACAATAATTTATTTCATATCATCAGCAACGTTTCGGGAGATTTCCCCCATCTTCAGGCTGTTATTACACAGTCATGATGCAGCACAAATCGAAGATTTTGCCAGAATTTTATATTAATTTTATTCATATGGTCTTCAATCATAACCATATTGCTATATTCTAAACTTAATGCTCGTTTACTGCAAGAGTCTTATGGAATTGGAATCTTCGATTTGTGCTGCAGCATGACTGTGTAACAACAGCCTGAAGATGGGGGAAATCTTCCGAAACGTTGCTGATGATATGAAATACATTATTGTGTTTTAATAAGGAAGAATTGTGTCATTCACTAAATCCAGTTTAATTCCATAAGACTCTTCCAGTAAACAATCATTAAGTTTAGAATATACCAATATGGTTCTGAATGAAGACCATATGAATAATATTAATATAAAATTCTGGCAAAATCATCGATTTGTGCTGCAGCATGATTGTGTAACAACAGCCTGAAGATGGTGGAAATCTCCCTAAACGTTGCTGATGATATGAAATAAATTATTGTGTTTTAATAAGGAAGAATTGTGTCATTCACTAAATCCAGTTTAATTCCATAAGACTCTTCCAGTAAACGATCATTAAGTTTAAAAATTCTGTTGAGTTTTCCAATGAAAATTTTCATATAATACGTACTTAGTATTTGTCGAGAACTGATTGCTTAGGAATTAGAACGTATAAATAGTTAGCAAGAGTAATTTTTTAACGATAGACAGTTCATTTAATTTTTTTGTGTTGTTTCTTGTGTCTAGTGGAATACACAGGTTTCCTTACCTTTCACTGACATATGTAAAATGGTTTAAGACGAGGTTCAAAGCTTTCTTAAGGAACCATTTTGAAAATTCCTGTCAAACTATTTTATTGATAATGAGACCTAGCTGATATTAAATACCTGATATTAAATTTAATTTTACATTGATAAACCAGTTTTACTAAAAATCTTTAGACGCGTATTTGATAAAATTGAAAAAGTGTAAGTAAACAATAAAGTGGAAATACCCTTCAGTCGACTCAACGAAATATTTGCTGTCACACTCCAGGCATATACCCGGCATACATATGTAAATTATTATAAAAAATTAATTGTTTTTTTTCTTGAGCTAGGATGAACACAAGAAAGTCTCAAACAGAAAATTAGGCGAGATTAATCTCAAAACGTGTATTTCTGTCCAAAACTATAACTCTAATTTTTCACTATAGAAATACAACTCCTTACTACATTTTCATACAAAGGTAAGTGAAAGTAAAAACTTTCACAAGGCAATTTAAGACAAGAAGAATTTTCATTCATTAAAATAAAATAAAAATAATATTTCATATTTAAAAAAGTAATATAAAATACTATATTTTTTGATTACCTTGTAGCATGTAATTTTATAATTATTTCCGTAAGTACCGTGAAGAAGCTGATAACATGTTACAAAAATAACTATAATTATCAACTTCTTCACGGTGGGTAGGAAAATAAAAACAAAATTACATGCAGTGATATCGTTCGAAAATCATAGTCCTTCGTATTACTTTTTTTTTACCAGCCCATGTGCTGGGAAAATACCCCAACAACTCCCTCCTTATAATAGGCCGGTACCACAGGGTCAAAGAAGAATTTATGAAGTTCCTTGAAAGAAAAGACTTCACCTGCTTCGAGGAGGTTTATTGCGTTGACACCGACGGATCCGTAAGATACGCCGATATTGTCGAGTTTACAAAAATCGAAGGCACGGGTCTAGTCTTGGATCCAACGGTATGATTTAAGGGTAATGACCTCGAACAAGAAGGTGGAGTGGAAAGGGAAAAAAAGGAAATATATGAAAAATACATCCCTTTCATTAAGGAAAAATTCCGCGAGACCTTCGGAGAGAGAGTTCACCGTGAGAGGTCTCTGGTTTGGATCTCGCGGAACAATACCAGATAGAATAAGGAGCTTCTTAGAAGGCCTAGGTGTTAGCATCGGGGATATTGCGATCTTGGTGGTAAATTTTATTTTGGACTCCCTGGGGATCATATCATCACCTGCGTGGGAATTAGTTCTGAGATTATTCATTGTTTTATTTATTTAATTTAGTATGTGGACCTGTCGATTTGTGTGCTTTAGCTTATTTATTCATTAAATTATTTTATTATTATTATTATTTATTTTTTAACTTATTTATCCAGTATTTCCAAGTTATGTATTTTAATTATACCTATGTATGTATAATTATGTATCCAGTTTTTATCAAGTATTTCTTTTAACCAACCTTTTATTATATTTTCCTTTAAATCTATGTATTAAATTTGTTTTGGTAAAATTCATTTATTTGTTTGTTTTACTGTAAACTGATCTACTGATGTGACTATTATTTCTCTGGTTTGATCTCACATTTCTGTCTAATAGGGAATTTGTTTAGCGGGTCACTGGAGAGGATCTGAGAGGGTGTATTCGGGAGAGTGAATCTGTCGATCAAATGAAATTAAAATTGTGAAATGGAAGGGACGAAAAGGGAAAGAAAAAAAAGGAATAAATTGAAATATTTGTATTTAGTGTGTAGACTGGAATTGATTGTATAAGAAAACTGAAGGGAAAAAATGTTTTCTTTCTTTTTTTATTATATCAAGTAAAAATATGTAATTTATATATGCTCGATGTATTGATTAGTATGCTGTGTAATGTAGCAACTCGATGTATTAGAGAAGCGTGAATAAATAAAGCATTTTTCTCTGTCTACAAAATTTCGTTTTTTTCTCATAATACTTATTTTATTTTAATGAACGAAAATTTACCTTGTGAATTGCCTTATGACAGTTTTTACTTTCACTTACCTATGTACGAAAATGTAGTAAGGAGAAGTATTCCTATCGTGAAAATTCGAATTTATTTTTTATAATATTGCCCTGTTAACTTTGGCTATAATTAATTAAATATTTGGCCCAACCACAGCCCTGGTACTTAGTCATGCGGAGGAATAAATTAATTAATCTGTTCCAAGAGGTCGGTCGGCCCTAACCCTAGGGCCGGTGGTCAGGTGGTGGCTATCCCAGTGAAGGGGTATCCCTCCAACTGCTCTCGATATTGTCCTTTCTATCTGCTCCTTCCCTTACGACAAAGTTTGAATTTAGAAAATTATTTGTTCTAATTATTTAGTAAACCTCTAGAACAAAACGTTGGAATGAACAGGTCTATCTTAATAAAATGTTACGAAAATTGTCTAATGACATCTTTTAAGACTGGGACCGATGTTGCCAATTTTCGACTAACCTAATATAATATCTCTAACCTAAAACAAAATAAAAAGTACACATTGCAAATTAATAGAACGCCGACCGTCTAAATAATACTTTAAAAGATTCCATAGAGCTCTACTACTGGGTAGTTTCTCTACATGCTGTATCATATCATTATCATTATGTCATTATGATCAAATTTGCTAAATGTATTTTTTTATACAGTAGTAAATATCAATAAATAAATAAATAAAAAAAAAAGATTCCACTGATTTCTGTAACTGCGTCGGATAAACTTCACATACATTTCGACTGTGCCTTGTACGAATAAGCGTTTAGTAGTCAACTTTCAATCTGACAGCTCTACAAAGTGGGGCGAAACAGTTAACAATAAATAGTTTTCTTCTACTATTTTGATACCTTTATTGACCGCCACCCGGAATATCTTCCTACAATCTACTTTATTATCAAATATCTTCTTCCAATAAAAAAAATATTTTTGTTAGGCATGTAATGTTTTGATCAGGAATTGATAAAAAAAAAAAAAAAAACACTAGTTGTATAAGAAAGATTGAATAGCTTAGAGTATAAAAATGGCCAACTACTTCTGTTCATTCCTCATGCAATTATTTAAAAAAAACAAATAAAATTTAAATCAAAAGGAAATAAAAATGTGTTAGGAGATAAAAAAAAAACGCTACAAAAAACAAAGAGAAATGTGTATTAGGATAAAACGCTAACGTGACTGGCATTTGACGGAGTGTTGCCATAAAGAAAAAACTGTGGGGGGCCACACACTCCCCAAAGCCCATTTTTTTCTGCCGGTTTATGACATTTAATGGGTATTTAATCTTTTACTGTTTTTCATGCACGAAAAACTTTTACTCTTTTAACTTGGCACAGAGATTAGCAATTATATAATTAGCAGACCGATAATCATTATCCAATACTATTAAATTCGTGTAGTAATAGCAAATTAATACAATTAAATCATTAATAAAGTTAAATAAAACGCCATTAATTCCTTTTTGATTATTAGCTTTCGGCTCGTAAGTACCTGGGATATAAATTTTATTACTTCATTGAAACGTTATTTACTTGATTTAAACTTTCATTTTATTAAATTCTTATAGGAAATTGCTGTACCCCATTCTCCCGTAGTTATTTAAAAATATAAATATACATTTATAATTTTTTTTTTAATTGTTAATATATTTTGGATCAAAGGCGAATATGCATATAAACTAGATCTGAAAACAAAATTAATGAATTCAGTTAATGTTGAATTTTTCTCATTCAAATAATATATTCCTCCTTCAGTAATCGTTATATTTAGTACCGACTATTTTAACCAAACAGATTCTCTTCTTATGCACTCTCCATCATTATGCATGTCTAACTTACAGATTTTCTTTCGATAATCTTTAATAATTATTTTATCAGAAGGTTATTTGAATAAAAAAATATCCGTTCAAAGAATTATATTTAAAAAACATTGCATTCAACGAAATTATTTAGAAAGTTTATAATCTAAAATGTATTTATTTAAATTCGACTATAATGCGACCCATGCGATACGCAGATGTGGTACTTTCAATGGTGATATGTAAAAACTCGAGCTGACAATATACTTCTTCATTATTGAATTGCATGTTAAGTTGCAACTATTATGTTTAACTTAATAAATGGTATTTCTATATCATAAGTTTAATATTATAAAATTTTATTCCTACCCTGTAATTATTTTTTTAAAATTATTTATGCACTTTTAATTCTTGTTTTAATTATTCATTTGTTTTTCAGTTCCAATGTTATGTTTAATTGTATCATTTCATTTTTTTAATTAATCAATTGTTCATTAATCCATGTTAAATCTCATCTTTATTATTCATCAACACTCCAATGTTTTGGCCAATTCGGCCATCCACAAGGGCAATCTTAAATATAAATTTACACCTCAAATATAATTATTTAAAAAAGTTTTGCAGACTATTCTGCTCATATCATTAATTACAAGTAAAATTACCCCACTTAGTTACAATTTCATTAATTTTTAAAACTTTTAATTTAAATAATTTAACAATCAACTTATCAATAAATATCAAATAAACTTTTAATTTAATAATCAACTTAACACTATCAACTATCATATAAACATAGTTTTATAACATGAGTTTACATCATAGTTCATAGTGTTAAGTTGATCTAAAATTAAAAGTTTGAAAAATTAATGAAATTATGACAAATAGGGTGATTTGACTTGGGATAATTGACCTAGACAGAATAGCATGCAAAATTGTTTTAAATAATGGGATGAGAGGTGTAAATTTATACTTATGATTGTCCTTGAAAATGGCCGAAACGTTGGAATGTTGATGATATACTATAGATACCAGTTGATTTATTTAAACAATAAATATTAGTCTCAAGAAAATGAAAAGATTATATGATGTATCATTTTATTTTATCAAGATTAATGTTGTTTTATTATGGTTAAACATGTAACTGTATTTCAATTTCTCATACATCTTTAAAAATTACACAGGCATAAATCTATGTTTATGGGAGCAGATGTTTTAATGTATTCGCCTTGGTTATTTATTACATTTATTTTTAAATAATGTACACACCTATTTACTTTTGTATTTTTACTTTTTTTTTTCTCCTAGTTTATAGTATAGAATTATTTTTTCTATAGCACAAATAGTTAGTTTATTAGATATTTCTTGATCTGAGAGCATTTTTTTTTTGTTATTTTTTTTTAAATATTCTTAATATAATAGCAATAACATGTTTTAATATTAACTTTACTTTACATACATGCGATTTGGCATGGAGTATGTACAATTTCTATATACACTCATCTTGCTTGCTAGGGCTACTATGCTAAGGAACAAAAAAACACTAGTTTAGCATAAGAAGTTTCCCGAAATCTGAGATAGTCTAGGTAGAGTTTTTATCTTTAAAGTTTGAACAAAATCCTTATTTTAAAAACATAAGTACCAAAGGTCGACTTAAAATGTGAGAGTTCGTATCTAAAATCAACTGGTAATAAATATTTATCACTGTAAGAGATCATGCCACTCAGAGGAGATTGATATTTCCCTTTGAACTTTCCATTTAGAAAATTTTACATTGTATTTTAGGAACAAATTATTGGGCAAGAAATGAATTATTCGTGATCTTAATTACCTTCTAATTCTATTGATTAATAACAGATTTCTTATACAATTAAATAGCTATAATGATAATAATATTAAATTTAAGCTTTTCATTTGTAATTTTTATTTTTATTTTTGTATATATGTTAAAGTTTAATGAAAATCATTTCATATGATGTAGTATAAACTGATTTGATAATATACTTCAATATGAGATAAATATATATTTTTTCTGATTTTATATGGATAGCATGTTCTAATATTTCTGTATGAATAAAATTTGCTAGACAATACAAATAAATGAGTATAGAAGGATAAATAATAAATTCTAGGATAAAAGGCGTACATCAGCGATTGTACAAAACAATATTTAATAATTCTATATCACCATGGCTATCTGTTACCTACGTTTTATTATTGCTTATTTTATGATAAGTTTTTTTTCATTGTTATACAAAACCCTAATTACGAATGCATCATTTAAAATTTTGATAAAATTTACTAACATTATATCATCCTTAAATTTTCAGAAAATTAACTAATAACACAACTACTAAGCCTGATATATCTTGTGAATGAGAACATTGTATAGAGCAATAGAGAGCCAAATGGCTGCTTTAGGTACACTAAATCACAGATAATCTCTCGTTTCCTACCGGATCTGGCGATACAGACCAAATGAGGATTTACAAATAAAGGGACCTAATGGTGTGTAAAGGGGTCCCAGGACACGATATAAATCCAGCGATGCAAGCAACAACATCAATAGCAAATGATTCCATACCGTATCACAGACCCAAGACAAAATAAATCAGAAATATGACTTCCATGTTATGGAAATCATACGTGAGACATCTTTAGCAAAAGTTATAATTATTAGCAACTTATTAATTATTTTGTAAACTTATATAATTATCACAATATGAATTTAGACATCTCTACTTATCTTAGTGTAATCAAAAAGTATTATTATTATTCTGGCACTGATTGCCTACAAGAACTCGGGGCTCTTCCACCACAGTCAACCAATCTCCACGCTCTCTTGCTCTCTCCATCTTTGGATATTCAACAACCTTTGATCCTTCTCCACAGTAATCTGACCTGGGGGCGTCCTCTTTTTCTTTTCTCTCCTCCCCACATCATCCCCAATACTTTTCTCTCCTAAGAGCTGAGCACCCTTTCCGTTTTTTATCGTCAAGGGCCATGGTTCACAACCATACATATTCATTGACCTTACGGTGGCTTCGTAGATTACATATTATTTTCTATTAGAGAGAGCTCTAAACTTCTTTGCAATGAGATAACATATATTTCCTATTGATATGTCGGCCATTGGTTTGCTCTCCAGGTAGCTAAACTGGTGAAACAGTAATTTCTGAAAGTAACGAAATCATCCACTTCCTTACCCCTACTTAAACTTCTCATGTGCACTGTCTTATTTTCATTTTTTGTGCCCCAGTTTAGCGGCTGCTTCATCGAAGAGTCTAAGTCATGTCCAAATGTTAATGTATTTATGGGTAAAAGAGAAATCTATTATCTTGTATTTTCATAAATTCCAACAAATCCCATCAAATTACCTTTACCCAACGTCGTAAACCTACTCCCTGCCCTACAGAATACTTCAATAATGTGCTTCTTACCCCTGTCGAACAGATCCGCTACCTTGGACTACATCTGGACAAACGACTAACCTGGAATCCTCACACAAGACTGAAAAGACAGGAAACTGCACGTCGATTTCGACTATTACAGCATTACTAGACAAACGGTCCAAACTTCCAATTCATTACAAAAGATTGATTTACATGACAATTATAAGGCCCATCTGGACATACGGCGTTGAGCTTTGGGGCTCCACTATACCTTCAAATTCCTCTCGTATTCAATCCTTACAATCCAAAATCCTTCGTAAAATCTTAAATGCTCCCCACTTTGTCACGAATAAAATCATTCACAAAGACCTTAATGTTCCATTAGTAACCGATCTAGCCCGAACCAGATATCAATCCTTCCATTACAAACTCCCTAACTACTCAAACCCATTGCTTTCTAATCTTTCTTCCTCTTTTATTCCGAACAATCCTCTGAGGCGTCTGAAAAGAAGATGGCCTCGAGACCTTATGTAAAAATGTTTTTAGTGTGCTACCTCTGGGTAGTTTTTCTACATGGTTGTACCATACCA
Organism: Halyomorpha halys; assembly: GCF_000696795.3. Taxonomy (NCBI): domain Eukaryota; kingdom Metazoa; phylum Arthropoda; class Insecta; order Hemiptera; family Pentatomidae; genus Halyomorpha; species Halyomorpha halys. The sequence continues at coordinate 665,845 of NW_027104738.1, forward strand.
TTATGATTTCTTCAAAGTTGCTTGATGCATTTTATGTACAGTTGTAAATATCAATAAATAAATTCAAAAAAATTATCTTTTATTTTCAATTTGCATATCGTAAATGTTAATCTTCATGCTTTTGTCCTAAAACTTCGAGCTTGTAAAAGTTAGAATTTACAAAACTATTGTTCTTCCTACTGTTCTATACGGACGCGAAAGGTGGTCTCTTATATTAAGTGAAAAAAGATAAACATTGCGTAAAATATTCGGAATGAAGAAGGATGCCTTAAAAAGATAATTTAGAAGGTAGCACAAAGCTCCAACACTAAGGCGCTCATCCTAAATGTGTATAGACAGTAATTGGTAGTATCGATACGAATCCTTTGAGGACCTTTAGTAGCCGAGAGAGTTGAAGCGGCGGTTTTAGTACTCTCGGAATTGCAGCAGCGCCGGTTCGAATTCGGTCTGTGGAGGAGATTGATTTTGTTTCGAGGCGGTCCCACCGATTGAAAACTTGGCTCTCCAACCTTGATTAGAATAAATTGCTTATCTGTATATACCACACTCCCATATGTCAGAAATGACCAGGCAAATGCTAATAAAACTTCATTAAATTAACGCATCTAAAGCCTTTGATTACTATTGAACTTTCAATCTTTTGCTAAGTATTTAATATTTATGAACAGATACTAAACATACAATCTAAATTATATCAAGAATCATTCGCCTCTCCTTAGTTTCTTAGACTCGTTATAGACAGTTACAGTTAAACTCATTTTTTCCAAAGTTAATAAATGCTACCTACTTAAACATAAAATTTTCATTATACCTTGAAGGCTTGTTAACAAGCCAAAGGTACGAACTGGAGCTTATCCTCGTCCTGAAAATGAAAGCTATTCGGGCCTCTTGCAATTATAATACGGACTAAGCCTAAGCCGCGACACAGGGTGTAATGAAGTCAATCCTCCCACCAAGAAGAACGGAAGGAAATTATAAAAGGGAAAGAATGGTGCAAAAAAATAAAGGGAAGAGGAAAGAAGTTTATAAATAAGAGCGGACGGAGGTAAGAGGTAGCGGATCATTAAGTCCAGTTTCACTCACTTCTTGGCTAAAGCTTTTTGTCCGTGAAATTACTCGACTGGTTTTATTCCATTCCTCATTAACCATTCTTATTTCCATTCCTTTTTTCCCCCTTTCTTGTAGCTCCTTGTAAGACAGAATTTTGAATTTTCACGCTCAATTAATCATGCTCAGTACCTTATCATATTTTGGTTAAAATTAGTGGCGACTACACAAAGTAAGTAGATTTTTATTTTTAGTTATAAAATCACATAAATTTCCTTCAATATAATATAGGCCCCAAATAGGTCAATGATCACACCAGTAATGCTATTTTAAGTTTGTTTTTTTAAATTTATTTATTGATATTTACAACTTTATAAAAATACAACAAGCAAATTTGATCCTAATGACATAATGACAATAATATGATACAGCATGTAGAGTAACTACCTAGTAGTAGAACTCTAAAAACATTTTACAATATAAGGTCACGAGGCTATCTTCTTTATTTTAAGTTGATCTAGAAAAATGAGCAAAAAAATTCAGTCTCTCCGACAAGTGCAAATATTATTGAGTAAGTAGATATGAAGTTTAAATTTATTGAGAAAAAAAAAAAGCACCAAATAAAATTAAAAACCACATAATTGTTGTTAAATTCCAATTGAAAAATTTATTATTGTAGCAAGTATTTACTTTTGCAAATATTTTGGTACAACTGGAAATACGAATTACCGCTCTGCATTGTGATAGCAATAAAGTATAAATCTGTTAGATTTAAAGCATTAAAAAACCACTTATATATTACAAGAAAAAAAATGTAATGCAACACAATCCATGAAGGGTCAGGAGTTCAGTATATACACAGTAAGGAAGTAGACTGTTTCCAACGGTCATACAAGGAGGTGATCAGTTCATGATCACGCTCAACCACCAGGTTTTTCCATTTAATAAGGATACCACTATAAAGAGGCTGGGTGGACCTCAAAGGGTTCCTGAACCCGCAAGGTGGTCTCCCGGCTACAGTAACAAAATAAATATCTGTCGAATTCAAACCCTGGTCCTTGAAGTTATTAGCACAGCTCCTTACTCACTGGGCCAAACTAAATACATTCAAGCTATAATAAATTTATTGTATTATATTTTAAATTCAAATTGAACTAGAAGAATCCGTTTATATCTGTTGGTATATTTAACGCCATTTTGATACCATAAAAAAGTTCATAGGTCGAATACTCTATGAGCTATAGTAGATATTCCTGATCGAAAAATATATCAGAGATAATTTTCGGTTTCGGGAGCCCCCCCCCAAAAAAAAAAAATTAAATTTTCGGAAATTAAATTTTGTAGACCTGTGTTATTGTTGTTTCCAGGACTTTTTTAAACGTAACATTAGTCACTACACGCGCCCTTCCTTTTGAAAAACGAAGTTTCCAATCCATCTATATTTTCGCTACAACATAAGAAGTACTATTAAATATTCATAACCAAAGAGGATTGATCTCAAAACTCACTCACACATATAAACCGTTTACAACAAAAGGGATGTAAGTCATTGACAATTCATTTAATAAAATAATAATAATTTGTTATGAAATGTACATTTTTGTAATTTTAGAAATTCAAAGTGGGATTACTGGAGTTTAATTTTAGATTTTTTTATTTTCAATAATTATTCCATACATGACTAAGAATTCTAAAATAATTCTATACATAAGGTCGTACAATAGGGTATTTAGTCCAATTGAAAATTCCACGAAAAATATAAATTATTCAAGAATAAGCAGCGAAGTTATGTTTAATAAAAAAATTAAGGATATAAAATGCCTGACCCGAACTCAGTTATATGTAGAATGAAATTGTTAATATCCCATTACAAACAATAAAAAAAAAATAGTGAAATAGCTAAGTACATGTAAAAATTGTTAAAATCAAATAAAAATAACAAAATTTCAAGTGCCACTTACTTGTAAATAAGTATAGGACGGGCAAAACAAAAGGTCATACCTGAAAAAAATATAAATAATATTTTAATAAAATGTAATAATTTATTTTTAAAAAAAAATTGTTTCAAAAATGTAATAAATAGTTGCTGTTAACAAGAACATCAATTATATATCTATCTCCTTGATCATCTTATATGCTTGAATAAATATGCATTTTTTGCTTATGTTTTATTTTTATAATACACACACAAGCAGACCCAGACTCGACTGAGTGTAAGTATATAAATTATTCGAATTAACATACCTGGTACGCCCCATCACCAACAAACTATAAATACAGACTACCCCCTCCCTAATACCCAAATTTCCTCAGCCCCCTCTTAAAATACATAACCAAAATGCAGAAAAAGAGGCTACCTTCAACCTATTTTCATCAATATTTCATCCCCACGCACTAATGAGGGTTAGAAGAAAAAAATAGATAAAATATTTTTTTTTTTAAATTATTTATTTAATGTAATTTACAATTGTACAAAATAATACAATAGGTAAATATGTAGTATGTTTCATATACACTTGAAAATCTTGGGAAGGAACCACTGGAAAATTGGTGGTACTTCAAACATTAATTTAAATTAGAAGGTCCCGTGGCCATCTTCTTTTCAGACCCTTCGGAGGATTATCAGGGATTGTTAAGGATGAAAGATTAAGAATTAATGGGCTAGGATGGTTAAGGAGTTTGGAATAAAAAGACGCATATCTGTTTGAATAAAATAATAAAAATTTATTAAATAAATCAAATTCTATCCTTGTATAGTCACAACACTTTTTATTACATCCTTTTATACTTGTATACTCATCCTTATTCCATATACTTTGATGTAATAAAAAGTGTTGAGACTATACAAGGATACAATTTGATCTATTTAATAAATAATTACCAGTCTCAAGAAATTGAAAAAATTATATTTCAAATAATAAAAATTATTCACAAATAATTGATAATTCAGAAATGAGTGAATAAATTGAAATGAGAAAAATAAATGTTCTTTTTTTGTAATATAGCATTTTATTCAATAAATACTAAAAGCCCTTCACTCCCTTAAGCCCTAAAATTGAAGGTAGACGCCGAGACGCCCTACTCTACGGCTAACTAATCCTGTAAATACAATGGTTTATTCAATTCATGGCAACGGGAGAAGCGAGTGATGGCTTGAGTGGCTTTTGTGAGCGGGTCAGGAGGATGATAAGCGGGAGGGGGGGAGGAAAAGGGGGGTCTATTGAAGCACATAGTCCTTTCAGCTCCAAAGGCTTAGGTACACGGTTCCTCTCAGGTACTATCTCTTTCGATAAACAATATCGATTTACTTGTTTGTCGAATAAAAAAAAAAAAAGGATTGTTAAAATTTGAGTAAGCCCTATTCATTGAAAACCCAACTCGACCTTAGCAAGCCTCTCCTCTCCTTGAACAAAGAATCCATAAATAGAATAATAAAGCTTTGAAAAATCCCCTTAGAGTAATTTTTTTTATTATACACTGCGATAACGATGGGCACTGAATATAAAGGTTATTCCAAAAGTAAGGTATCATAAATATATACATATTTTTAAGAAAAATTCCGTGAGATCTTCGGTGAGAGTTCACCTGTGAGAGGCCTCTGATTTAAACCTCGAAAAACAATCCCAAATAGAACAATAAGCTTCTTAGAAGGTGTTAACATCGGGGATATAGCAATCTTGGCGAATAATATTATTCTGGACTTCCAAAGAATCATTATACATCATCACCTCCATGAGAATCGCAGATCTAAGATTATTCATTATATTTTGTTTTAGCTTTTTAACCAGTTTATTCGTATTTTAACTTATTTATTCACATCTTCTAATTTCGAAACTGCTTAGCTCGCGCCTTTTATCGAAAAACTTAAAAATTAGAAATTACAAAACTATTATCCTTCAAACTGTTTTTTGTGGAAGCGAAACTTGGCCTCATACACTAAGGGAGGAACAGTGCCTTAAGTTTTTCGAAAATAAAGTATTACATAAAATATTCGGACTGAAAAAGGATGAATTAACGGGAGAATTTAGAAGATTACACAACACTAAATTAAGGGACCTACACCCGGTAAATATAATTCAAGTTATAGCATTGTGGCGTTGTAAGATTGTAGGGCTCAGTAACGAGCGGGTCCCTATAATGTTAATAAACACTGAACCAACGCGTAAACGTCAGAGGGGTAGACCGAAATGTAGATGGGAGGATTACGTTAAAACAGATTTAGGGGAACTGGGTTTGAAGGGGCATCGGTGGAAGGATGTATGCAGACAGCGTTTGGTGGTATCGGCATCGAACCTTCGGGTTCGTTAGGCCTTTATTATTATTATTATTTTACAACGTTTAGCTCACTTTTCGTTTTTTAAATCTATTTATAATTTTTTTTAAACTTATTTATTTGTTTCTTGTTTAATCGTAATCTAACGACAAATTCTTATACTTTGTTAAACATTGTGACAGTGAAATAAGGAGAATAAAATTGTCAAATAGGAAAACAAAACTGATATATATTGAATTTAGTGTATAGACGATTATTGATTAAAAAAGGAAATGGTAGAAAAAAATTGTTTTTACACTATTGATTGGTGAGCTTTTTTTTTTATGAAATAAAATTCATGTTAGTTTTCACACCTCAAATAAGTTCTGGAGACGATTTTTTTGCTCACGATTTTCGCCTTCGATCGTTTAATCTAAAATAATAATAACTTCTAGACGATGTCACCAATCTGCAAAAAACTTAGGAGAGATTTAGGGCTGTCTAAAATGCATGAAATGGTACAAACCTAGAACCTAGAATCGGATATATAATATAAAAAATTTAAGAAAATTTTATTTATTTTAAACTGTTTTTTATACCATCAAAAATATATAATATAAAAGTTATTCGTATCAGTTGAAAGAGCGATTTTTCAATTTTGTAAGTAAGTTGGATTTGGGTAACATTGGGAGGAGTTATGGATTTATTTTCTCAACTCGGGACGCCAGAAGAAAAAAAAAGATCCTCTTAAAATCAAGACAAAAAATTTCTTATTATCTTTCTTATCTTTTTCATGCAATATATAGATAAGTTCTTATGTAGCTATTAACACCGAGAACAAAAAACACCTAATATGACTGGAGGTGTACAAAATTAGATTCGAGATAACCACAATGTAAAGTTTATAGGAGCTCCCGTCATAGTATACAAGCAAGATTTCCACTAAAGCTAGCTAGGTAATACACATGGTAGAAAGGTAGAAAACAAATTTAACCTTAGGTCTCTCCTAGTTATAGCACAATGTAACAACTCCACTGAGGCGTTGAGATAGCGTCTTATACATCCCAATAAGATTAAAAGTTGAATACCTGAAGCAAGGGCTTGACGAGACTTAAATTATATACTTAAATATGCCACTGCCCTTCCTTTCTTCCTCGCTTCTATAAACTAAGGAACTAACAAGAAAGGTAAAACTTTAAACTTAATAAGAACTAAAAACTTAGAATTTAAATGAAGCATAATATGGTAGACCGACATAATTCTTAGTACAGGGGGCATAAAAACCAAAACCATAAAATACAACTCATAGAACATACATCTGAAAGTAATTAAAAACATTAGTACATATCAACTTAACATGGAAACGGATTTGTGTCTGTTCAAAAACTAATACGAATCAGCTAATTAATTCTGTAACGTATTAGGTATTTTTTTTATTTTTCGCCGATAATTACTAAAAGGGTGCATCCCAGCGAAACAGTTATATAGAACAGCAATGTTGAATCCTATTCTAAACAGAAATTCCAAACTCAAACCAAAATAACTGTTCTTATATTTAAAACAATTCTCAGGCCACTTCGGCATCCTATACCAAAAAGAAAAAATTACAATCTTAAGAAATAAAGTCCTAAGAATCGTAGTTAATGCTCCTTGGTTCATAAGAAATAGCCAATTGCATCGCGAATTACATATGTAGTCAATAGAGGATTACATCGAAAAACTGTTAATGAAGTTCCACTCACAGTTGGCAACAGTTAATTAAAGGAGCAGTGATCTACAACCTGGGAATCCCAACCTCAACCCGTAGACTGAAGCTCAGGCTGCCACAGGACATTCTGTTATTAATTCTATATTTATTAAGTAATTAGTCACACTACCTCTATTTTACATATTATTATTTTTTTCTTCTTTCGTCCTTTTTTCTTTTAAAAACTGTTTTTTTTTTTACCATTAGAGGGCAATTGTTTGTTTTGTTAAGTGTACAAATATAATTACTTTTTTTATTAATTTTACTTTTCTCTTTTATTAAGAAGCATTATTCTTATCTACTTATTTTATCTTTTTTTTTTTTACTTTTAATTATAACATTGTATATAGTTAGGGGTGTCTTTTGTACGAGACTATACCCACCCCACATAATCAACTGCTAAATATATATATATATAAAATGTAACGGTTATATCAACCATGTAAGGCCCACTAGGCCGATCTGGTATAAAATAAATTAAATTTAAAAAAGTTATATAGAATAAGAAATTAAAATGTATCAAATTCGCGTCGAATGAGTTCCATCCACCAAAAACCCATGTTTTTTTTCTCCAAATTTTACCTAAACTGTGGTATAGCATTAGAACCAGAATCCAAACTTTGAATTGAAAAGAATTTCTGACGATCCTAAAACCGTTACTAAGCTTGATAAGTTTGATAAAGTAACGAAGCAGAAATTTTCATTCCGATAGGTCCTTCTTTAGATTTTTCTACATTAAAACCAATAAAGAGGTGTAGATAGTTGACCGTAGATTAATGCTTGAAGAAGTTTGTCGGGGGGTGCGGTCAGCAAAGAACAACATAAATAAACAAAACCATATTTATTTATTTTATGCCGACGTTTCGACCTGAGTTTCA
>NW_027104738.1:675053-695070 GCF_000696795.3 Halyomorpha halys
ATATAATAATTTATAATAAATATGTATTTATTTTGGGCTAAAGGTTTTGATAAGGTTGTCTTTCACAATGACTATTTCCTGCACTATTATTACGGATTATTTTTGTATCTTGTTACTTATTCTTGTAAGTCCTAACATTGCCGATCTGAAATAATAAATAAAAAAACAGATAGATATTAAAAATGTCTTCATAAACTATATCTTTTAATAAACTGTCGCAAGAAATCTAAACCAACACTATCCAAGGACTTTAAGAAAAATTAATTTATGAAAAATATGGCAACAACTGTATGTTACAATTCATAATTAACTTTGATAAGAATTTTAATAATAAAAGAAATGAGAATTTTAACAAAAAATACAGTTTGAAATAAATAAATTAAATGCCTAACTTGATTGTAAGGGAGGTAAAGATATATTGTTGTGATAATAATGTTAAATTGATTTGTAATTAAAAGTTTTAATGTTAATGTGAAGAGTGACAAAACATGTAATTAGACCTATGCTAACGAAAGCTTAGTAATAAATTAAGGTGATTCCTTCATGTTTTATTGTTTCATAGGGCAATTTTGACTTAAATTGATGGCTCAGCTCATAGAACAGCCTGCAAAAAGATTTTAACTTATTGATGTGAATGAAAATTTGTATTTAAATAAGGCTAATTTATTAATAATAATAATAATGTTGTTTGTTAAAATTTTTAAAAATGAGAATAAAATAAACGTTGTTATTTGATAAATTGTCCTTGAGGATAGCCTAATAGCCCGAAACGTTGGACTAATGAAATAAATAGCGTTTTGTGACTTAAATTTAATTAATTTAAACAGTAATAAAGAGTCTTAAAAAAGTGAAAATGTTATTTGTATATATAAAAAAAATCAAAAAATAACTGAAAATTTACGAACTGTTAAAATGTTATAAAACAATTTTTTCTTAACCACCAAAATAAAAAAAATGCAGGAAATAGGATAGAGAGGAAGCCGCTGAAGACAACTAATTGGTCCAAAGAGAACATTAATCACTAAGCATCTTGATTAACGACCTCCTTCAAGTCATCATCATCCCCTGACCAAGTGCTACTCTTGCACGTGGGTCCTGTCGTCACTAATCCCATAATTATATCAAAGGCTAAAGTGTAATATATATTACTACAATATTGATATACTTCATTTATGAAACTATAAGAAATAACATAGCAGAGCCAATATAATTTTTAATTTTTATCATACATCTTTCATTTACTGTTTTTAATTTTTCGCTGTTAAATGGGAAATCGATTTTAAAAAGGAAAGGGCGCGGCGGAAAAAAATCCGATTATTTTGGAAGCCGCAAACCGAAACGGATATAAACCTGTTATAAACGGATCCGAACAGTAGCGGAATAAATAACACTAGTTTACAAACTAATACTAGATAAAGACTTTGAAAATGTTTCGTTTAAAAAAATAAAATAAATTATTCCTTGATGACCAGTCAATGGATTTTTAAAAAATCATAAAGATAAAAATAATGAAAAAATTATAGCTGATTTATAAAAAAAAAATCATTCAATGGGTGTGAACATTTCAATTAAGATACCTTTTCTTCATTTACACCCAGGCTTTTTCCCTGAAAAATTAGGCACCTTGAGTGACAAATTTGTGTTTTCATCAAAACCTTGTTTAAAGGCGGACACAATTGTAATTGTTAATATTGTAAATTGTAGTTGTGAATATGTAATTGTAATTGTAATTGTAAATTTCTCACTTTGTAACTTCAACTGTATATGTATTTCAAATGTATGAACATGCCAATTGTAATCTAATCTGTAAATCCAGTGTAATTAGCCCGAGTGGTCGAAACACTTAAATTAAAAATTAAAAAAAAAGACGGACACAAAGATTTTTAAGAGAAACAGATGATTAATATTATATAAGTAAAGTAAAATCCATCATTAATATTCATTATTCTTATATTCCATACTATTGTTAGTTCTAAAATATTTTTTAAACTATATGTGACAGATTTTTTCAATATTTTTCCCGTACGCAGCGGACTGGAATCTATAACAAAAAACATTTTGACAAACGTTATAGAGAGTGTAAACTAGTGTATTTGTTCTGTTACTATAGTCGTGAGTCGACCCTTAGGGTTCAAGAGCCCTCCTTGCACAACTGTTGTTCATAAGTTCTGAAACCCTGACCCTTCATGAGTTGTAGCAGCACAGATTTAAATTTTTATTTTCATTAAAGACTATTAATAATATGGAAAACTAATAAAAATAACTATGAAAACTATTAATAATTAACATTTTATAGAAGTGTTGCAATGAAGTTAAAAGTGATGCGATGGAGTTTTGTTCAATGGTTTTCCAAACTTAAGTGTGGAGAACCAGATACCGTTTCTTCCATAATAAACTTCTCAACCACCCAAATCCACTTGCTTCTAACCTGGCTTCTCCTTCATTACCTAATAATCCTCCTAGGCGTCAGAAAAGAAGATGGCCTCGAGATCTTCTTCTCTAGAAATGTTATTGGAGTTCTATCAGTGGGTAGATTCTCCACATGTTTTTATCATGTTACTATGGCAAATTTACTTGTTGTATATATATGTATACAGTTGTAAATATCAATAAATAAATTATTAAAAAAAAAAAAAAGTGTGGAGAAAAAAAAATATCAAGAGCCACTAATGCTATGTTGTTTTCCAATACAATTCATTTGTTATTTTTCTCTCTTTTGTTCCATACTACTGGTAGATGTATCGTAAAAGTTAAATGATACGTTTCAGCTCATTAATCTGTGCAACTAAACGAATTTATGTTTAAAATTATGAATATAAATTAAATTATTATATATAAATAATTGACCGTAAAATTTCAAATAATGAAAAAACTAAAATACTGAACAACTATTTATTTCTAACGTTTCGCCCTACATCGTAGAGCTTCATCGGGGCTATAAAAGATACAAAAACAACTAAGAACATTTTGACATTGTAAGATAATAAGATAAAAAAAAGTTAAATTAGGAATATTATATACAAATAAAAGAAAAGAAGGAATAAAATAGTATTAATATGAAATAAACAATTGTAAGAATATAAAAAATTACGTAAACTATAAGGTTAAAAATGTACAGGAGGCGCAATAACACGTAAAACAGAAAAGTAGATTTGAAAAAACAAAATAAAGAAGTTGAGATTAAATGGTAAGAAAGGATAAATACAAATAAAATTAATAATAATAAATGAGTAAATAACAAACAACGAATAAAAAAATAATTATTTTAAATTAATTTTTCAGTAATTTATATCTAATTAAATTTTTTTTTCTATGCACTATCAATCGACACTAGGGATATTTAATAAATAAATATAAATTTTTTTTTGTCTCGAAGCCTCATTAAAAGATATTGGGTATCGACGAAATAATTCCTGAAATACGATAATTTATTCCCTTTGAAGTTTAAACAAGCGCTATTGGTAAAATAAACAATGCATTAGTCTCTATCAGGTTGGCTAAATAAATTAGGCAGAGGCTTTACAAATCACTAATGACAACAGCACACCGTTTAATCAACTGTAATATATGCATTGTGTATCACGTCCTCATATATCTTAATTTGTTCGTTAAATCCTGTAGGCCACGTTAGCTTGCCCAATATTTCCTTGAATAAATTTTCTCTTTTATTCCCAGCTGAAAGAATAATCCGACGTGGATTACGTAGAATTTTTTTTCTTTTTTAATATTGAATAGTGAAACTGCTTTTACGTTTTGTGGAATTTCGCTATGCTCCTTTGTTAAAGTAGCAAATAATATCTTATAATAAAATGAATAACTGATCCATTTTAATGGTTTTTATCACAACACTATTCATTTTGTTTTAATTTAAATGACAGCCTGGTTTAAACACCTTGTTGGTAGTCAGTGGTTGTTATTTCTCAAATTGTTATCCCATGTTATGTTAATACTCAAATGTGAGATAGATCCACAACCTTGGACCTTGGAAACGAATAACCTGGAATCCTTACACCAGACTGAAAAGACAGGAAACTGCAAGTCAATTTCGACTATTACAGCACTTACTAGACAAACGGTCTTAACTTCCAATTCATTACAAAAGACTGATCTACTTGAATATAATAAGGCTTATCTTGACATACGGAGCTTTGGGGCTCTACTAAACCATCGAATTTCTTCGTATCCAATCCTTAATAAAGACCTTAATGTTCCATTTGTAACCGATGTAGCCCGAACCAGATACCATACTAGTTTCTAACCACGCTTCCTCTGTCATTCCAGAAAATCTTCCGAGGCGCCGGAAAATGGGTACCTATGGGTAGTTTCTCTACACGCCAGTATCACCCCATTTTCGGACTATTCGGTCATTTCACGTTGACACAGATTAGAACCTAACCGTCTCAAATTTCCTAAAAATTTTGTACAGATGTTGTATAGAATTGCAGCATAAGCTTCAGCATTCAGCTTGTGATATGATAATTTTACAATATATTCCTTTTCATATACAGCATTGCATAGGTTAAGATAAGTTGACATGTCTAAAAAACTAATTTAAAATTTTTATTTTAGTTTTCTTGGGAATCCTTCCATTGTATCGCAAACCCTCCAATCCCACATTACCACCCTTGAAGAATGGTGCCAAAACCGGAGGATTAAAATAAATTACAATAAATCCCACCAAATCACATTTACCCTTCGTCGTAAACCTTCGTCTTGCCCAACAGTATTTTTTAATAATACCCCACTTATTCCTGTTGAACAGACCCGTTACTTAGGACTAAATCAGGACAAACGACTGACATGGAATCCTAATACAAAACTGAAAAGACAGGAAACTGCTCGTCGATTCCGACTATTACAACATTTACTAGACAAACGGTCCAAACTTCCAATCCATTACAAAAGACTGATCTACATGACTCATATTGTGCAAAGCAAGATCCGGGGAACCCTGAACACACAGTTAGGTCCACAATATGCAATAGTGTTTGGTCATAGGCAATAGTCATCATTGGCAATAGTCCACAATAGTTTGGTCACATGGTTGGAAGTTGCGAAAAAGGGCAGCCGTCCTCATTGAAGGGCTTACACGAAACCTCACATGATCAATGGCTTGAAGTGCTTGAACATTAGATCATTTTACTGTGTGATCAGTTATACTTTGCATGAGGTCTACCGCTGCCGTCTTCATGTAGTTTTGTAAGGCGCCGTGCCATGTTTGAACCTTAAAGGCGAAGGAACAATTCCCCAATTATGTCATCGAATGGATGTTCAACGTCAAATCCATAGAGGATTAATATCTTGGAACGTTTAGTCCCTCTGAACGTAAAAGTGTGAAATTTGTAATTATTTTAGTTAGTGTGAAGAAACAGTATAGCGGAAATGTATTCCGAAATAAATAGAATCTGCTCACTAAATTTATTCCTCGAACAGGTAGTATTGAAGTAATTCACAGGGAAAAATAGAAATACGGGATGGGAACAGCTTCAATGTAAACAAATTGCAACGAGGCAAAATCATTCATTGTAAAAAAGACTAAAGCAAACACTTCAATAAATTCAACTCTTTTATAAACATTAATTATGACAGAAATGCTAATATTCCAATTTTAATGGGAAAAATCTGGCGTAATACGCGCATTACCCAACTTCCTTGTTTTAGAACAGATATTTTTATATTTTCACTGTGTGGATGTTTCCACGTACTAATATCCCAAATGAACCTGCTGAATTGACAAATTCTAATACTAACAGGAAAAATTATATTTCTCGTTCCAAAATTTTAACATTTTTCTTGAGTACAGAAATATAAATATATAAAATATTATATATATCAACAATAACCGTATTATTTTAAATACTCCAGATGTTCAGGGGTGCGGTCAAAATAAACAAAAATAGTTATTAACTATTTATTTGCCGACGCTTTGCCTCACTTTGTAAAGCTTCATAAGCGCTAAAAACATACTACAATTGTTTTGACATAGTAGGATAATAAGATGCAAAAAGGTAAATTAAGGCAAGGCTAAATTATGTAAAAATAAGTGAAAAGAAAATGATATACAAATGGAAGAAAAGAAGAAATAAAACAGTATTAATATAAAATAGACAATGAAAAGATTATAAAAAATTGCGCAACGTATTAGGTTAATACATCAACAAAAAACGAATCCGTTTTCATCCCTCTTTTATTTTTTATTTTCTTTCATACGTATATAATTTTGTTTTTACTTATTTTTCCATAATTTTAACCTTTCGTTAAGGTTATATAAAAAAAATATTTGATATTTTTTTTATTAAAAAAATTACATTATTAATTTAACTTTTTGTCGCTCTAAACTTCCCATTCACTACAAAAAATTAGTATACACCGTAGTATAGTAATAACCAGACCAATTTGGACATATGGAATTGAGCTCTGGGCTCTACCAAGCCATCAAATTCCTCCCGCATCCAATCCTTACAATCCAAAATCCTACGTAAAATCCTGGATGCTCCTTATTACGTTACAAATAAACTCATTCACAAAGACCTTAACATCCCATTCGTTGCAGATTTGGCCCAAAACTGAAACGCGTCTTTTCATTCCAAACTCCTTACCCAATAATTCTTAATCTTTCATCCTGATAACCCTCCGAGGGGTTTGCAAAGAAGATGGCCGCGGGACCTTCTAGTTTAAATTAATGCTTGAAGTACCACCAATGGGTGGTTCCTTTCCAAGATATTCAAGTGTAAATGAAACATACAATATATTTACTTATTGCATTTATTACTTGAATAGTTGTAAATCACATTAAATTAATACAAAAAAAAATTAACTTTTTGTTCCTTTATCTTAAAATGTCAAAATGTCCTTAGTTGTTTTGTATCTTTTTAGCTCTAAAATGTGAAGCGCAACAATGGAAAATAAACAGTTGTTAACTACTTTTGTTTATTTTGACAACACCATTGACCATATTCTTCATAATTTATAAATTTTGACGGTTAATTAAAATAACCATTTATTAAATACTAAATTGTTATTGGATACAGTCATTCTATCAACTGGAAGTCTCAAATATAGCTTATGCGGAATTGTAAAAGTAATTAAACTTAAAATTAAACTATGTTTATATATTATCATTTTGGTGGGCTTTTATAAATCACCATAGATTTTCAGGCATGAGTAAAAAAGAGAACATCGGTTATAGGGGGGAAAAATAAGAACTAGAAGGCAAGAAGTTGTGAAAGATAAGAAAAAGTTTTCTGTAAGGGGCAGAAGGGATTGATAGGGCCTAGCCGATCGGGACGGGGCGAAACAATTTGTAGCCGGGAGGACGAGGTCAGAGTGGCCCACTGATCTCTGTTGACAATCTCCCCTCTCGAGAAAGCTATATCTATCCATTTATCGGTTCTCCTCTTATGTTGTACCGTATAGCTCTTGTAAGAAAGAAATTGCACAATAGATTTCCTTCCAAAGACCAGGCAGTAATCGCAATAAACTACAAATCTGGACAACGGCAATCTACACTCAAAAGCACGGCCTTGGTGAAAAAAAAATCATTTATTTCAACATGAATTCGGTAAAATGATACTCTAGAAAATTTCATGTATAGAAGTTTATCCATTTCTGAAACTTAGTTATAAATAGATAAACTGTTTTTATTGAGAAATAATACATTAAGAGTAATACTTATTACTACAAAAAAAAAATAAGAAACCTATAAATAATTTATCTTAATTTTACTAAGAGGAAAACAAAATTAAAAAGCACATCTTAATTTTATAATTGTTTTCTCATTCATTATATGGAATACATAGTCAGAGGAAGTATTGGGGTCTTACAAAATTTCGAATTCGACTTTTAAACAGAAATACACGTTTTATGCCCCGAAATAACCAAGTCTTGTAAAATGTCTGTATGTGAACTTAGCTTAGATCAAAAACAAAAAGTCGTACGAAACTGAAAAACACATTTAAGCATGTAAATAAACTGCACAGTTTATTTAACATATTTACAGCAACAGTTTCCATAAAATGAACGGGTCGGAAGTACCTCCTAATAGAATCTTAATTTATTTATAAATTAAAAGGAGTTTATTATAAATTCATTCCAAAGATATTTTAATAAAGGATAAATTATCAGTTATTTATACAAGAAATTATATTTCTTATAAAAACAAATTAAAATTTAAACATAGATTAAACATTAAATTATACAATATAAAATATTCAGTAGTAACATAAATATTTAGTTGAATATTTGATTTCACTGCCTGTTGAGATGACTTCATCGTAATGAATATTTATAATTATTTTTAACATCATAACTTTACCAAATAACCACACTTGATATTTAATTATTTTAGTGGAGGATTAAGATATATTTCAACAAATCCCATCAAATCACCTTTACCCTTCGTCGTAAACCTACCGAATGCCCTACAGTTTCATTTAATGATGTTACTCTTACCCCTGTCGAACAGATCCGCTACCCTGGACTACATTTGGACAAGCGATTAACCTGGAATCCTCACACCAGACTGAAAAGACAGGAAACTGTTCGTCGATTTCGACTATTACAGCACTTACTAGACAAACGGTCTAAACTTCCAACACATTACAAAAGACTGATCTACATGACTGTAATAAGGCCAAACTGGACATATGGAGTTGAGCTTTGGGGCTCCACTGAACCTTCGAATTCCTCTCGTATTTAATCCTTACAATCCAAAATCCTTCGTAAAATCCTCAATGCTCCTTACTTTGTCACAAATAAAATACATAAAGACCTTAATGTTCCCTATGTAACCGATCTAGCCCAAACCAGATATCACTCCTTACATTATAAACTCCCTACTGAACTAAACTGGCTGTCTGAGTTCTCAAAAAAACTACTTCCAGATATCTTCTTCCAGTGCCTACCACTAGTAAAAAACATAAAACAATAAAAAATAAACAAGTATTTCTTTCTTTTTTAATTGCCACTTTACTCTCTCCTTATGCTTAGAAATAATTGGTATTTAAATTTTAAATCTTTGTATACGTAAAAAACACGTTTTACGAAATTTAATCTATTACAAGTACAGGGAGACCGGAGATTCTATTATCTAGACTACACTGTTTCGGTGTTATAACTTAAAAATTAAAAATATTCATTTCACAAACATAATGAATAATAAAATAAATATTTTTTTTAACAACATAACTCATTAATATGCTATTGAAAACGTCAAATATTACCGTATTTCAAAGAAATTATTAATAAATCTTAAATAATTAATAATTTAAACTTATGAAATAAACCATACCTTTGCACATATAAAGTATATATGTATTTTCTTTTATCATCAAAATAATAATGTTTTTTCCACACTAAAAATATTTATCAATTTTTAAAACATTTTTTATAATATTCACATTTAATTGTTCAATTTGCAATGTCTCAAAAGATTCAATGGCTGTCAAAAGACTCTTGAACCACAATTTCAACTTTTTCAATTTCAACCGCAAAATTATCAATTTTTTTCCTTGCAGGAAATGGACCATGGACCGAAACAAGCAGTAATCCGATGGGGTGAGGTCTGAACTATATGATGGATGAGGCAGGAGTTCGAACCCATCAAGTTCTTTAAAATTTTTTGTGGTTCGACGGAAAGTGTGAGGACGAGCAATATTTATCTTGTTGGAATAAAACTCCTTTTCGGTTGATGAGAGCATGATACCACTTAGATTACTTCGCGTACAATCTTTCTAGTTGTTCGCAGTCGAGTTCAGAATTCATAGAGCATCCATCAGGAACAAATTCTTGATCATTAACACCTACAAAATTCAAATAAACGCAAAGCATGGATTTTTTTTTATCGCCCCCGCATCAACCGGATAAGCAGTTTTACCGCGATCTAGCTATTGCTCACGGGTATTCGGATTTCGCCAGTAAACCCACTTTTCATTTAAAATTCTTCCGATAAAATCTTAAACCAGAAGGGTTTTTTTGATAAATTTTCACAAATTTCTAACCTCTTAGCTGATTACTGAGGAGTAAATTCGTGAGAGACCAGTCTACTGCTCTTTTTAACCTACCCCATGGGGAGAAGGCGACTAACAGTATCTTTCGACACACCACACTCCCTGGCAAGTTAGCGAATACTTGTGGACAGATTTGATTCAACAGCTTCCTGCAGAACCTCATCAACATCTATTAATGGTCGCCCGGAGCCCTACTTCCTTTCCAATGTAGTACCTCCACGGCTAAATTTTTCAAACCAGCGCCGCGTAGTGTGCTTGTCAAGGACACCTTCCCCTTCATATTTAATAATTTCACGAATTGCTTCAGCAGCTTTGAAATTTTGTTTTTAGTAATGGCTTAAGATTACGAGAATTTCGTAGAACACTGTCAAGTTTCTTCTTTGAAACAAATATCTAAACTGAGACATTTTTTGTCAAATGGGATTAAACAAGCTTAGAGAATGCTCTTAGTATTGTTAAGAATTAAAGCAGTATTTTTTTTTTTTTTCATGCACCCCATCATTAATGAGGTGTAACCAACTCGCCAATTCGCATTTATAAAAATAAGTGGTCTATGCTGCAATGATTTCAGGATAAAGCTGCTTGTAAAGTTTTATCGAAAAGGATAGAAGCCATCTAATTCACGACATGTCCCATAAAGGTGCACATTTCTATACACCGATAGCCATTATGCATAGTCAGGTATCGTATTTATGTTAAAGGGATGAACTGAAGAGACGATGCGATATCTCCTTACTTAAGGGTCTCATGTCGAGCGTCGGATCGAGTGGCTAAAACCCTATAAAGGCTCATAACCCCTCCCTCCCTCTCTCTCTCCCCTTCACCGAACCCACTGGAGAAAGACTTTTAAAAACATTTGTGCTGTTTTTATCGCCTCGCCGGGGCTTAAACGAACACAATTTTCAGACACAACTGACACACTGGCCATAAATATGAGCAACTGACAACTCCCGACACAACCGCTGGCTCAGCTCCTTATTTACTGCTCATGGATCTACAGTCTGTCTTTTAGAGCCCTTCCTCAAGCGGAAAATTTTATGGTTACGTATTGTATTACTTATACATATTTCATAACTTATAAACTATTAAAATCTAGTAGATCAGGATTTTCACTTGTTCACCTACATTGTGTAGAAATTAATCCTTGTTCGCTTCAGATCAATTCAGATATTTTTATTACATTAACAGTGGCAATATTTTTCCCTGCTTATTTTCAAAATGTTTCAATTAACAGATTCAATACCTCTAATTTCAACAAGATCCAGAAAAATACTTTAAATATTTTTCGATATAAAATTTAAATCGGTCAAAAATAGTTAACAACAATTTATTATCCGACGTTTCTCTCAACTTGTAGGACTTCATATGAATATGATAACTTAACAGACTTCGCAGTCTTACAGACTTAGCAGAATTTACTTTTAAAGCCTTGAACAGCCCTGATGGAGCCCTACAAAGTGGGGCGAAACGTCGGATGATTAATAGTTGTTAACTATTTTTGTTCTTTTTGACCGCAACTCCAACCATCTTCTTCATATTTGAAATTATACGGCCGATTATCTATATATATATAAACAGTTTAATTTTTGTACCTAAGCATTTATTTTATATTGAATTAAAGTGGAGTCAAAATTGAAAATACTATGAAAAGAAAAGTGCTCATGGAGAATAACACGTCCGCATCAAGAGTAAAGGGGTTCCGTAATAGAGGGGTTTGGAATGCATTAAATTGGTACCTTTATGACCGAGACTTTAATAAAATTGTCCGTTAGGATAGGGATACGTTATCTGTTAAGAGGGGTTTTACTGTATTATTAAAAATAATATGGATAAATAATATGTATATATAAAAATAATATGTATATAAAATAATATACAATGTATTGATTACTTGATAAATTCGATTTAAAAAAATATTTTTTTAAAAGTTAACAATGGGTCTTATAACTTTCTTTTTTTTCAAAAAAACCTTTAATAGTACAATTATTTCATTAACTTTTTTGTTGACCGACCACTGCACTAGGGAATGACACTTTTGTCAAAATATTACAGAAAAGAAAAATACACTTAAGATGGCATATATGGAGTGCATTCCAGCATTTACTTTGCTCTGTTGTTTCTATTTTTCCAACATTCCAGCCTACCGCGCTAAAGATAATTGTCCTGAGAAGTTTATTTAGCTATACCAAGGTGCCGTGAACCTTTATCTTTGTGAAGCCGTGATCATTTTTTAACCGAACATGGGTGCCGCAGTTTTTTTTTATAATAGCGATGCGGCGAAAAAGATCGGGAACCGTTACTCTTGGGTACAGTGGGAAAACCAGGAATCTTAGAGACTCCAGCTCTTCCATGCCTACATCTGGAATTTCCTTTAGCTGGATAGAAAATCAATAATGGATTTAGTTTGAGCTCCAAAAGAAAAAAAAGTACTTTGAGTAATCAAAAGCGTACTGTGAGTGATCTGTAGTTTCCAAGTTCATCAAACCACACATACGAGTGAAGTACTAAACGCAGATCAATAATACAATCATGAGAAGGCCAACTTTAAGTTATGCCATACGCTTACGAATTCGGACTGAGATTAAACGGCCAAAATGTGACGATTGCATGGTTTCATGTATACACCTAATTTGACGACAAAGTGTCAACACGATTCAATACTTCTCTAAAAAAAATGCAAACTACAATCCTTCAACGCCTTTTAAAATGTTCCTAGCGAGACTGATCGTATGAAGGATTCCTGCTGAAGGATTTCAAGATAAACTATACTAAAATCCTGAGGGCGGCGGATTTTTAATATTTTTTGTATTGTAAACGTTAGATGTTAGGAACAATTTTTTTTTCTTTTGTATAATATTTATTGAAGAAAATGATAGACATTAAGTATAAGAGTCAAATATACATTCGTACAATATAAATAGAAATTGAAGAACAAAAGGAAAAAAATGCAAATGATAACAATAGTACTCACTAAATAAAAAAAAAAATTTAATAAGGATCTAAATATACCTACATAAATAATATAAATATATTAACCAAACACACACACATATATAGGTAATTTTATTCATAATATAATTGATCGAGGTCATTAGGTGGGGTTAAGAAAAAGTTCAGGCAGAAAGTGAGAAAGTACCTAATCAAATACCTTTTTTTGTTTTCATTGTGATGAATACATTTATTAGTTTTTCTAGTAAACAATTTAACAGATATGGTATCATAAGGTTGGAGGTACTATTCCGAAATCTGTTGTTATATGATAGTTCGATAAATTTACTTTTTTCATAACATTTTAAATATCTATTTTCTCCTTTATGTAGTACTATACCTCAGTTCAGGCAAAATTTGAAAATATATTTTTTGTTTTACGACGGGTTATTGTTTACGACAGACTACTTAAATACTGGTTCGACGAAGAATTTAATGTTTTTTTTAAATTTCTTATACTATAACTGTTTGGCTGGGATGAACCTATGCACCGTTTCGGAGTAATCGACGAAAAAAAAAATCTAATTCGTTGCTTTAATAAACAAATTACCTAATTGGCAAGGGTTTTAGAAACATCAGAAATGGGATTCAGTGTTAAGTGTGATAAACTAAATTTTAAAATTATTATCAGGCGTGTTCTATGATTTTAGGCATGTGGCTTCTATACTAAAAGAAGCATTAGACAAGTTCATCCATGAAGAGCAACTTTGCACTGTCTAATGTTTCATTATAAAATTTCAATTTTTCGTATCTAGTAAAATATCGATTCTCCCAGTTCATATATGCGGCGGAACGCTCGGGAAGGGTTGATGTATGAGTCTGAATAAATAAAGACAAACACAATTACGTGAGAGGAATGCCTATAGATGGCCTCGATGTAATACTGGATTGACTCAGGAATCAGTTAGAGTTAATCGGATGGTAGATTCCTACAATAACACTCGATGTAGAAATCGTTAGGCAACGATGGCTGCCTGAATCACCTCATGAAATAAGACGGGTGGGAACGCATAAGCTCTGGGATATCCCGATGTTATTATAGCCGGGGTGTTGGGCTGTTGCTTCTCCCAGCCTGAATACTAATGTCGGGTATCGCATTGGGATGAGGGAGATATCTTGCACCTACCTGTCTTCTTACGCTTTTTATTTCTTCCTCAGACATGCTACGACACCTTCCGAGCAAATATTACATGAGTCGCTGACAGGAATAGCAAATGCCAATGTAAATTCAACAACTCAAGACTGAGCATGTCTCCTGTCGATCCGGGTTTATGTTTTTTTTCATGTGAAATGAATAAGATGAAGGATGATCTTCAAAATATGAGTAAGATATTTTTATTTTTTAACAATATGTCGACTATAACTAAATAGTACCATTTTTATCCGAATTGTCTCTTAGTTTATTATACCTCTAATTCCACCAATGTATTGATATAAACTTCTCCCTCCCTACTTCCTTCTCTGTTTGTTAGTTATCTTTACATCGGGACCTGCTCGTGCTGTACTTCAGATACCCTAATTGTATTTTAAAGTTATAATTAGTGTGGAACAAAGGGGTGGTTGAAAATGTGAGAGACTTTCTACTTATTAATGAACATGTATATTTCCCCTTTATTTCAAAAGTTAATTCCCTGGAGGGGCAGATTGAATTAGTGTGATAATTGAATGTAAATTATTATAATGTTAAATATTTCAGAGGGTGGTCTCATAAGTAAAGGAATATGGCTTATCTGGAGACGTCTTCGCCGCCGCGGTGACGTCTTCTAACCGTTTTCCTCGCCTAGGTGTGCAATGGGCGAAATGGTGAAAGCCATGTATTTTCGCCTGGTGCCTGAAAGATGTGTCTGTTCTGTGATCAGTGGCTGGCCAGCATGTCCTGGACTCTAGCGTGATGGTAGGGGTAGGCCAGGTCCTAGCTTGCATGGTGCTTAGGCTGGGGTGACATTGCAGTCGCAGCGTCTTAGGGGGCTTCCGGTGACCGCGGCAAGGGGGGGGGCTTCAGAAAATGAGACCCCCGACCCGACTTTATACAAATTCAAAAAAGAACCAGAAAATTCGGATTATGTAAATTCGACAAGTTATTTTAATTAATTTTATTAATATTTCCTTTTAATTGTTACTATACCTCACCTTTGCCATATTTACACCACCCACTTTAACAAGTTCTAACGAGTATTTTCCTACAATTTATTACTCTAGTTTTGTATTTATATATAATTGTATTATATAGCCTATTTATATGAATACTTCCATAAAATGTTTACTTTTATATATTTTATAAACAATTTTTTTTTTTTTTTTAGACATTTTCGTATTCTCCTTGCATATTTATTTTAATGTTTTGTAAATTCTTACAATCTTTGTACTTACAAAAATCTACTTTCATTTAGCCCTGACGAAGTCCTGCAGAGGGGTGAAACTTTAGTGAACAATAAATAGTTTTCTTCTACTATTTTTGTACCTTCATTGACTTCCACCCAGACTATGTTCCTACAATCTTCTTCATACGGTCAACTATCTTCGTATATATTTTTTCGATGGAGGATGATTATATCCGTTATACAGAAGTGTCCATTAAAAGGGGTCAATATAAACGTTTGTACTATTTTACTCCTTTCTGTATGATTTATTAGCCTTCTCATAACTTTTTAATATAACAGGAACAATGTATAATGTTAAAGGGTAATTAAATATGATTACATATCAAATAATACACAAATATTTAGTGTCCAGTTTTAAATTATTGATATGTTTTGATTAAATTTTAAAATTTAAAGTAACAGAATTTCCATTAGATATCGCACAAAAAGTGACCTGTAAATAATTAATTAAGGGTATTAACGTAAAAAAAGGGATGTTTAAGGAAAAAAAAAAGACAAGATAAAACAATAATAATAATTAAAAGAAACTACTCCAAAATTTACAAGAAAAAAAAATGTCAAATGAAATTACGAAACAAATAGAATATTAAAACGGCTACACCTATCTTGTGTTAAAACAGTCGTGCTGTATGAATTGATTTGACCGCCTTGGAGTAGAAAGTACAAAGGACACAGTACCACTCCAGGATATTCCATGTCTACCGCATCACTGAAATTGAAGTGGAATGGAGGAAAGAGGGCGAACTTGATAGATAGCCGCGGATAATCAGGGCTTGAAAGGAGTGCCGAAGAAATGAGGCCAAGGACAAAAGATATATTGAGGTTGCGAAGGTTCTTGCTAATGTATTAATTCATCGTCATAGTGTTATGTCCGAAAGTATTTAAATGGGTTTGAAAATATCCTTACAGTAATAACTATTTTCTAACGGTCACACTCCCTTAGAAAAAATCGCATACCCTTAAAAATTAATATATATATTTTAATTATTCATTGCATGAAGTTCCGGACTTGTCCATTTTCAAACCCAATACCTAAAATCATACATTAAATATTTTCAACTATCTTTAAAATGTTTGTTTATAAATCATTTTGATAAATAAGTAATACTTTAAAAACATATTCAGCATTCCTAAAATTACCAACAGTTATATTATTTTAAAACTGATATCCATACTACAAAAAAAAAATTTAAATCTGTATAGCGGTTTTTTGATCTATGGAGGGCCACAGGTTCAGTACTTTGTAAGGAAACATTTTTACTAGACCAACAGTTGTGCAAGGAGGTGATATGGCCAGAAACACGATCGACAGCCAGATTTTTACATATTTAAGGGTACCTAATTAATGAGGCTGTGGGACCTAAGGACTCCAGAACCTACAGGGTTGACTCACAGCTACAATGTAACAGAAAACAATTTTCTGCCCAGCCGGATTCGAACCCGATTGCTAGGAGTTAGTAGCATCGTGCCTCACCGCAGTGCCACTGAGCTCCCTTGCCGTGCAAGGGCCAAAAATGTAATGTTATGAAATTTATATTTACATGGTTTAATTTGGACATATGGAATTGAGCTCGACCAAACCATCAAATTCTTCCTGCATCCAATCGTTACAATCCAAAATCCTTGATGCACCTTATTACGTCTCAAATAAACTCATTCACAAAGACCTTAATATCCCATTTGTTGCAGATTTGACCCAAAACAGATATGCGTCTTATCATTCCAAACTCCTTAACCATCCTAACCCATTAATTCTTAATCTTTCATCCTTAACAATCCCTGAGAATCCTCCGAGGCGTCTGAAAAGAAGATGACCACGGGACCTTCTAATTTAAATTAATGTTTGAAGAACCACCAATGGGTGGTTCCTTCTCAAGATTTTCAAGAGTATATGAAACATACTACATATTTACCTATTGTATTATTTTGTACAGTTGTAAATTACATTAAATAAATAATTTTTAAAAAAATTTACATGGTTAAAATTTTGGCTGTATTTTTTTATAATATAATCTAGAGGAAGCCAAAAATACAAAAATATTAATAATTTAATAATTACCTTAGCTTTTCCAACATATCGAAGAGAAAAGACATTTCGAAAGAATATTTACGTCGTTAGAAAACGATATTTTAGACAAGATGTCACTAAATAATTTTTATTTTTTTTTTATCATTACATCACATATCAAGTGACGAAATGTATGCAATTTCATAATTTTATATTTATCTCATCATAACATAATCCTCCCCAAAAAGGATGTAAAATCTTTCTCCTTGAATGTGAACTATATACAATTTTCTCAGATGTTCTTATATCCAAAAAAATTCTATATTTCAAATTATCGAGGTAAAAATGGCACTCCATTACACATTCATGATAGCGACGTATTTGAGTGTAACAGTCAACGCCATGTTTCTAGAATGTGGAAACCCTCATTGTTGTAAATTGTTTTAAAATATAATGCAACTTGTTCTACTAATATAAGGAACCACTTCAGCTTCACAGATCATATAACTGCTCGGTAGATTACCTCTTGTAGCCTTTGTCACAGCACCTCGGTCGGCAGAGACTACACATCCTAAGCATTTCCCCAGTTGACAGCCTTGTGGGCTAACGAACATTCCACCGCCCCCTTAGAAGGGGGGGGGCGTGATATACGGCAAAGTGAGACGCAGTGATAAAGGAGGCCGCCACACAGCTCAACAATTGACTGATGAAGCGGTCTGTTTCCCCTGGGTTTTGCCTCCTTCTCCAGTCAGCTCTAATCAATAACTTATCTTTTCCCTCCATTTCTTATCCGCCGTCCTCTTCTTTCAATGCTCATACAAGAAGAATGTACACCGAAACGGCTGGCTTTGTCAACAGGGCTTTACCGTGACGTAACTTATGAGGCTCTTTCGCCTCCCGCCTTGCGATAGATTGGACCATCTTTCGCTTGTCTTCAATTTGCAATGGAATCTACAGAATGTCTATTTAAAAATTTAATTCATTTTGTTAAGAGAAAAAAAGTTCATATGAATTAACTCTTGCACACAAAATTAAGATATCAATTAAATTTGTTAATTTTGTACCGATGCAATAAATAATTGATCTGGTCCTAAAATTATATCTCTATGTAGAAATATATGTAAATTTCACATACAATACAAAACGTTTACATATATACGAAAAATTATTGTAGTGTTATACATTTGATCATTATAGTCTGTCGTGTTACATATGATAGATATTGTAAATATTGCTTGTTTATTTTAATTGATGAATAGTATGTTAAATAGAAATTAAGCCCAAGTATACACTGGGTGTACTGCTTAATCATAGACTGAGCACCAAGTCCTCATAGACAGTTCCAGGGACCAAGTCCCCACAGTCAGACTCCGCAAATAAGTGCCAGGGACCTAGTCCTCATAGATTGTTCCAGAGACCAAGTCCTCATAGATAGTGTCAGGAATCAAGTCCTCATAGACAGCGCCAGGGACCAAGTCCTTATAGATAGTCCCAGGGACCAAGTCTTCATAGATAGTCCCAGGGACAAAGTCCTCATAGACAGAGCCAGGGACCAAGTCCTCAGAGACAGTGCCAGGAACGAAGTCCCTAGAAACAGTTACTGTGAGATGATAAGTCCGGCCATCGTCTTCGGTTTTTTTTTTCATTGTTGCTGCTTATCACGTATTTTTTTAATTCGGCGATACAAAATGAAATCCCAGAATACATAGCTATAGGGACTGTAGCGTGGCTGAGAATGTTTTGCCACGTTTACCCCACAGGGAGTGTGCTGTGTCAAAAGAACTGTTAGTCGCCATCTACTTTCCATGGGGAAGGTGGAAAAGAGCAATAGAGTGATGCCTCACGAATTTAATCCTCAGCAATCGGCTATCACTCCCCGTCGAACCAAATAAAAGCTAAAAGAACTTCATATGATCGAACTCCAGCCTCATACAACATATAGTGCAGACCTCGCACCAACGGATAACTACTTGTTTTGATCCATGACCGATTTTCTTCAAGGGAAAACATATCCATAAATTTGTGGAAGTTTACCCTAAAATTAAGTTTAGATGTTAACATTAATAATTAATTCATTAGTAATCATAGGACATGAATCTGACAGACAAGCAATCATATCAAAAACACCCCTACAGGACCATGTAATTTGTATTTTCAATAAATACAAGAAAATAAACATAACAAGAAAGTAAGTTGAGAAGACAATATAGACATGGCAATAAGGTTCCTATTTCAAACAAATAATATAGAGAAAGCTTCTCAAATTACCATAAGATTAACAAAAAACTTTTGATACGAAGATGGCTTGAAGGCAATATTCTCACAAGACCCTTGAAACTTCTCCAATACATTGAGGGCTTCATATTACTCGGATCATCGCTGCCTCTTTGCATATCACGTTTTATTTCAAATTTCCTCTTTCATAGTCAGCACTACGAGCTGTAGAATTTATTGTGAAAGAATTCCTAAACTTATTTTGTAACCTTTGATTAGAAAGTTTGAAGTAAATTTTATAGACCAACCATTTCAAATAGGATAGGATATAAATCATATCAAAGACGTAGATTAATACGATTTGTTAGAGCCATTCTAGAGAACATCAAATCGTAAAATCTAAGATATGAAATGGAACT